>NW_026961702.1:0-72853 GCF_963924245.1 Chroicocephalus ridibundus
CCAGGAGGGAGAAGTGGGGATTATGTTTAGACTTTCTCGGAACTGCTTCAAATCAACTAGATATCTTTGTGCTGTAAATCGCCCAACAGCCAAACGCAAAAGCAGCAAACATCTCGCTGTATGTCCCACATCCAAAGTGCCAAGAGAGAGCTTGCTCTCCCTGTCTTTGAGTACTGTTTCGCTGTGCCGGTTACCTCTTTGCTAACATTCTCTTCAGCGCTGCAGGGAAACCAGGAACCACGTGGAGAAGGCACCCACACTGAAAGTGCCTGGAGGGAACATTGGGGCTTCTTCTCAGTGTCTCTGACATAGGGTTTCACTGTCCCGGGAAAGTCTCTGCTAACACCCTGCAGAGCGCTGTGCCCAATCTACAGAAACGTCTTGCGGTATCTCTACAGGGAAAGTGCCAGGAGGGAACTGTCCATCTTGTTCTCAGTGTCTCTGAGAATTGCTCTGATTATCCCTGTGACCTCTTTGCTAAGACTCTCCAGAGAGCCGTCCTCAAACCAACACACATCTTGACATATCTCCCTCATTGATCGCAGTGTCTCCAGGAACGGCATTCAAGGAGCCAGGAACTTTTCTCCCTACACTGTCCATTGAGTTGTCCTCAAAACCAATATACATCCTGCTATATCTCCCACATGGAAAGTGCCAGGAGGGAGAAGTGGCGATTATGTTTAGACTTTCTCGGAACTGCTTCAAATCAACTAGATATCTTTGTGCTGTAAATCTCCCAACAGCCAAACGCAAAAGCAGCAAACATCTCGCTGTATGTCCCACATCCAAAGTGCCAAGAGAGAGCTTGCTCTCCCTGTCTTTGAGTACTGTTTTCGCTGTGCCGGTTACCTCTTGCTAACATTCTCTTCAGCGCTGCAGGGAAACCAGGAAACCACGTGGAGAAGGCACCCACACTGAAAGTGCTGGAGGGAACATTGGGGCTTCTTCTCAGTGTCTCTGACATAGGGTTTCACTGTCCCGGGAAAGTCTCTGCTAACACCCTGCAGAGCGCTGTGCCCAATCTACAGAAACGTCTTGCGGTATCTCCTACAGGGAAAGTGCCAGGAGGGAACTGTCCATCTTGTTCTCAGTGTCTCTGAGAATTGCTCTGATTATCCCTGTGACCTCTTTGCTAAGACTCTCCAGAGAGCCGTCCTCAAAACCAACACAATCTTGACATATCTCCCACATTGATCGCAGTGTCTCCAGGAACGGCATTCAAGGAGCCAGGAACTTTTCTCCCTACACTGTCCATTGAGTTGTCCTCAAAACCAATATACATCCTGCTATATCTCCACATGGAAAGTGCCAGGAGGGAGAAGTGGCGATTATGTTTAGACTTTCTCGGAACTGCTTCAAATCAACTAGATATCTTTGTGCTGTAAATCTCCCAACAGCCAAACGCAAAAGCAGCAAACATCTCGCTGTATGTCCCACATCCAAAGTGCCAAGAGAGAGCTTGCTCTCCCTGTCTTTGAGTACTGTTTTCACTGTCCCGGTTACCTCTTTGCTAACATTCTCTTCAGCGCTGCAGGGAAACCAGGAACCACGTGGAGAAGGCACCCACACTGAAAGTGCCTGGAGGGAACATTGGGGCTTCTTCTCAGTGTCTCTGACATAGGGTTTCACTGTCCGGGAAAGTCTCTGCTAACACCCTGCAGAGCGCTGTGCCCAATCTACAGAAACGTCTTGCGGTATCTCCTACAGGGAAAGTGCCAGGAGGGAACTGTCCATCTTGTTCTCAGTGTCTCTGAGAATTGCTCTGATTATCCCTGTGACCTCTTTGCTAAGACTCTCCAGAGAGCCGTCCTCAAAACCAACACACATCTTGACATATCTCCCTCATTGATCAGCAGTGTCTCCAGGAACGGCATTCAAGGAGCCAGGAACTTTTCTCCCTACACTGTCCATTGAGTTGTCCTCAAACCAATATACATCCTGCTATATCTCCCACATGGAAAGTGCCAGGAGGGAGAAGTGGCGATTATGTTTAGACTTTCTCGGAACTGCTTCAAATCAACTAGATATCTTTGTGCTGTAAATCTCCCAACAGCCAAACGCAAAAGCAGCAAACATCTCGCTGTATGTCCCACATCCAAAGTGCCAAGAGAGAGCTTGCTCTCCCTGTCTTTGAGTACTGTTTTCGCTGTGCCGGTTACCTCTTTGCTAACATTCTCTTCAGCGCTGCAGTGAAAGCAGGAACCACGTGGAGAAGGCACCCACACTGAAAGTGCCTGGAGGGAACATTGGGGCTTCTTCTCAGTGTCTCTGACATAGGGTTTCACTGTCCCGGGAAAGTCTCTGCTAACACCCTGCAGAGCGCTGTGCCCAATCTACAGAAACGTCTTGCGGTATCTCCTACAGGGAAAGTGCCAGGAGGGAACTGTCCATCTTGTTCTCAGTGTCTCTGAGAATTGCTCTGATTATCCCTGTGACCTCTTTGCTAAGACTCTCCAGAGAGCCGTCCTCAAAACCAACACACATCTTGACATATCTCCCACATTGATCGCAGTGTCTCCAGGAACGGCATTCAAGGAGCCAGGAACTTTTCTCTCCTACACTGTCCATTGAGTTGTCCTCAAAACCAATATACATCCTGCTATATCTCCCACATGGAAAGTGCCAGGAGGAGAAAGTGGCGATTATGTTTAGACTTTCTCGGAACTGCTTCAAATCAACTAGATATCTTTGTGCTGTAAATCTCCCAACAGCCAAACGCAAAAGCAGCAAACATCTCGCTGTATGTCCCACATCCAAAGTGCCAAGAGAGAGCTTGCTCTCCCTGTCTTTGAGTACTGTTTTCACTGTCCCGGTTACCTCTTTGCTAACATTCTCTTCAGCGCTGCAGGGAAACCAGGAACCACGTGGAGAAGGCACCCACACTGAAAGTGCCTGGAGGGAACATTGGGGCTTCTTCTCAGTGTCTCTGACATAGGGTTTCACTGTCCGGGAAAGTCTCTGCTAACACCCTGCAGAGCGCTGTGCCCAATCTACAGAAACGTCTTGCGGTATCTCCTACAGGGAAAGTGCCAGGAGGGAACTGTCCATCTTGTTCTCAGTGTCTCTGAGAATTGCTCTGATTATCCCTGTGACCTCTTTGCTAAGACTCTCCAGAGAGCCGTCCTCAAAACCAACACACATCTTGACATATCTCCCACATTGATCGCAGTGTCTCCAGGAACGGCATTCAAGGAGCCAGGAACTTTTCTCCCTACACTGTCCATTGAGTTGTCCTCAAAACCAATATACATCCTGCTATATCTCCCACATGGAAAGTGCCAGGAGGGAGAAGTGGCGATTATGTTTAGACTTTCTCGGAACTGCTTCAATCAACTAGATATCTTTGTGCTGTAAATCTCCCAACAGCCAAACGCAAAAGCAGCAAACATCTCGCTGTATGTCCCACATCCAAAGTGCCAAGAGAGAGCTTGCTCTCCTGTCTTTGAGTACTGTTTTCGCTGTCCCGGTTACCTCTTTGCTAACATTCTCTTCAGCGCTGCAGGGAAACCAGGAACCACGTGGAGAAGGCACCCACACTGAAAGTGCCTGGAGGGAACATTGGGCTTCTTCTCAGTGTCTCTGACATAGGGTTTCACTGTCCCGGGAAAGTCTCTGCTAACACCCTGCAGAGCGCTGTGCCAATCTACAGAAACGTCTTGCGGTATCTCCTACAGGGAATGTGCCAGGAGGGAACTGTCCATCTTGTTCTCAGTGTCTCTGAGAATTGCTCTGATTATCCCTGTGACCTCTTTGCTAAGACTCTCCAGAGAGCCGTCCTCAAAACCAACACACATCTTGACATATCTCCCTCATTGATCGCAGTGTCTCCAGGAACGGCATTCAAGGAGCCAGGAACTTTTCTCCCTACACTGTCCATTGAGTTGTCCTCAAAACCATATACATCCTGCTATATCTCCCACATGGAAAGTGCCAGGAGGGAGAAGTGGCGATTATGTTTAGACTTTCTCGGAACTGCTTCAAATCAACTAGATATCTTTGTGCTGTAAATCTCCCAACAGCCAAACGCAAAAGCAGCAAACATCTCGCTGTATGTCCCACATCCAAAGTGCCAAGAGAGAGCTTGCTCTCCCTCTCTTTGAGTACTGTTTTCGCTGTGCCGGTTACCTCTTTGCTAACATTCTCTTCAGCGCTGCAGGGAAACCAGGAACCACGTGGAGAAGGCACCACACTGAAAGTGCCTGGAGGGGAACATTGGGGCTTCTTCTCAGTGTCTCTGACATAGGGTTTCACTGTCCGGGAAAGTCTCTGCTAACACCCTGCAGAGCGCTGTGCCCAATCTACAGAACGTCTTGCGGTATCTCCTACAGGGAAAGTGCCAGGAGGGAACTGTCCATCTTGTCTCAGTGTCTCTGAGAATTGCTCTGATTATCCCTGTGACCTCTTTGCTAAGACTCTCAGAGAGCCGTCCTCAAAACCAACACACATCTTGACATATCTCCCTCATTGATCGCAGTGTCTCCAGGAACGGCATTCAAGGAGCCAGGAACTTTTCTCCTACACTGTCCATTGAGTTGTCCTCAAAACCAATATACATCCTTGCTATATCTCCCACATGGAAAGTGCCAGAGGGAGAAGTGGCGATTATGTTTAGACTTTCTCGGAACTGCTTCAAATCAACTAGATATCTTTGTGCTGTAAATCTCCCAACAGCCAAACGCAAAAGCAGCAAACATCTCGCTGTATGTCCCACATCCAAAGTGCCAAGAGAGAGCTTGCTCTCCCTGTCTTTGAGTACTGTTTTCGCTGTCCCGGTTACCTCTTTGCTAACATTCTCTTCAGCGCTGCAGGGAAACCAGGAACCACGTGGAGAAGGCACCCACACTGAAAGTGCCTGGAGGGAACATTGGGGCTTCTTCTCAGTGTCTCTGACATAGGGTTTCACTGTCCCGGAAAGTCTCTGCTAACACCCTGCAGAGCGCTGTGCCCAATCTACAGAAACGTCTTGCGTATCTCCTACAGGGAAAGTGCCAGGAGGGAACTGTCCATCTTGTTCTCAGTGTCTCTGAGAATTGCTCTGATTATCCCTGTGACCTCTTTGCTAAGACTCTCCAGAGAGCCGTCCTCAAAACCAACACACATCTTGACATATCTCCCACATTGACGCAGTGTCTCCAGGAACGGCATTCAAGGAGCCAGGAACTTTTCTCCTACACTGTCCATTGAGTTGTCCTCAAAACCAATATACATCCTGCTATATCTCCACATGGAAAGTGCCAGGAGGGAGAAGTGGCGATTATGTTTAGACTTTCTCGGAACTGCTTCAAATCAACTAGATATCTTTGTGCTGTAAATCTCCCAACAGCCAAACGCAAAAGCAGCAAACATCTCGCTGTATGTCCCACATCCAAAGTGCCAAGAGAGAGCTTGCTCTCCCTGTCTTTGAGTACTGTTTTCGCTGTGCCGGTTACCTCTTTGCTAACATTCTCTTCAGCGCTGCAGGGGAAACCAGGAACCACGTGGAGAAGGGCACCCACACTGAAAGTGCCTGGAGGGAACATTGGGCTTCTTCTCAGTGTCTCTGACATAGGGTTTCACTGTCCCGGGAAAGTCTCTGCTAACACCCTGCAGAGCGCTGTGCCAATCTACAGAAACGTCTTGCGGTATCTCCTACAGGGAAAGTGCCAGGAGGGAACTGTCCATCTTGTTCTCAGTGTCTCTGAGAATTGCTCTGATTATCCCTGTGACCTCTTTGCTAAGACTCTCACAGAGAGCCGTCCTCAAAACCAACACACATCTTGACATATCTCCCTCATTGATCGCAGTGTCTCCAGGAACGGCATTCAAGGAGCCAGGAACTTTTCTCCCTACACTGTCCATTGAGTTGTCCTCAAACACCAATATACATCCTGCTATATCTCCCACATGGAAAGTGCCAGGAGGGAGAAGTGGCGATTATGTTTAGACTTTCTCGGAACTGCTTCAAATCACTAGATATCTTTGTGCTGTAAATCTCCCAACAGCCAAACGCAAAAGCAGCAAACATCTCGCTGTATGTCCCACATCCAAAGTGCCAAGAGAGAGCTTGCTCTCCCTGTCTTTGAGTACTGTTTTCACTGTCCCGGTTACCTCTTTGCTAACATTCTCTTCAGCGCTGCAGGGAAACCAGGAACCACGTGGAGAAGAGCACCCACACTGAAAGTGCCTGGAGGGAACATTGGGGCTTCTTCTCAGTGTCTCTGACATAGGGTTTCACTGTCCGGGAAAGTCTCTGCTAACACCCTGCAGAGCGCTGTGCCCAATCTACAGAAACGTCTTGCCGGTATCTCCTACAGGGAAAGTGCAGGAGGGAACTGTCCATCTTGTTCTCAGTGTCTCTGAGACATTGCTCTGATTATCCCTGTGACCTCTTTGCTAAGACTCTCCAGAGAGCCGTCCTCAAAACCAACACACATCTTGACATATCTCCCACATTGATCGCAGTGTCTCAGGAACGGCATTCAAGGAGCCAGGAACTTTTCTCCCTACACTGTCCATTGAGTTGTCCCTCAAAACCAATATACATCCTGCTATATCTCCCACATGGAAAGTGCCAGGAGGGAGAAGTGGCGATTATGTTTAGACTTTCTCGGAACTGCTTCAAATCAACTAGATATCTTTGTGCTGTAAATCTCCCAACAGCCAAACGCAAAAGCAGCAAACATCTCGCTGTATGTCCCACATCCAAAGTGCCAAGAGAGAGCTTGCTCTCCCTGTCTTTGAGTACTGTTTCGCTGTCCGGTTACCTCTTTGCTAACATTCTCTTCAGCGCTGCAGGGAAACAGGAACCACGTGGAGAAGGCACCCACACTGAAAGTGCCTGGAGGGAACATTGGGGCTTCTTCTCAGTGTCTCTGACATAGGTTTCACTGTCCCGGGAAAGTCTCTGCTAACACCCTGCAGAGCGCTGTGCCCAATCTACAGAAACGTCTTGCGGTATCTCTACAGGGAAAGTGCCAGGAGGGAATTGTCGAGCTTGTTCTCAGTGTCTCTGAGAATTGCTCTGATTATCCCTGTGACCTCTTTGCTAAGACTCTCCAGAGAGCCGTCCTCAAAACCAACACACATCTTGACATATCTCCCACATTGATCGCAGTGTCTCCAGGAACGGCATTCAAGGAGCCAGGAACTTTTCTCCCTACACTGTCCATTGAGTTGTCCTCAAAACCAATATACATCCTGCTATATCTCCCACATGGAAAGTGCCAGGAGGGAGAAGTGGCGATTATGTTTAGACTTTCTCGGAACTGCTTCAAATCAACTAGATATCTTTGTGCTGTAAATCTCCCAACAGCCAAACGCAAAAGCAGCAAACATCTCGCTGTATGTCCCACATCCAAAGTGCCAAGAGAGAGCTTGCTCTCCCTGTCTTTGAGTACTGTTTTCGCTGTGCCGGTTACCTCTTTGCTAACATTCTCTTCAGCGCTGCAGGGAAACCAGGAACCACGTGGAGAAGGCACCCACACTGAAAGTGCCTGGAGGGAACATTGGGGCTTCTTCTCAGTGTCTCTGACATAGGGTTTCACTGTCCCGGGAAAGTCTCTGCTAACACCCTGCAGAGCGCTGTGCCCAATCTACAGAAACGTCTTGCGGTATCTCCTACAGGGAAAGTGCCAGGAGAGGAATTGTCGAGCTTGTTCTCAGTGTCTCTGAGAATTGCTCTGATTATCCCTGTGACCTCTTTGCTAAGACTCTCCAGAGAGCCGTCCTCAAAACAAACACACATCTTGACATATTCTCCACATTGATCGCAGTGTCTCCAGGAACGGCATTCAAGGAGCCAGGAACTTTTCTCCCTACACTGTCCATTGAGTTGTCCTCAAAACCAATATACATCCTGCTATATCTCCCACATGGAAAGTGCCAGGAGGGAGAAGTGGCGATTATGTTTAGACTTTCTCGGAACTGCTTCAAATCAACTAGATATCTTTGTGCTGTAAATCTCCAACAGCCAAACGCAAAAGCAGCAAACATCTCGCTGTATGTCCCACATCCAAAGTGCCAAGAGAGAGCTTGCTCTCCCTGTCTTTGAGTACTGTTTTCGCTGTGCCGGTTACCTCTTTGCTAACATTCTCTTCAGCGCTGCAGGGAAACCAGGAACCACGTGGAGAAGGCACCCACACTGAAAGTGCCTGGAGGGAACATTGGGGCTTCTTCTCAGTGTCTCTGACATAGGGTTTCACTGTCCCGGGAAAGTCTCTGCTAACACCCTGCAGAGCGCTGTGCCCAATCTACAGAAACGTCTTGCGGTATCTCCTACAGGGAAAGTGCCAGGAGGGAACTGTCCATCTTGTTCTCAGTGTCTCTGAGAATTGCTCTGATTATCCCTGTGACCTCTTTGCTAAGACTCTCCAGAGAGCCGTCCTCAAAACCAACACACATCTTGACATATCTCCCTCATTGATCGCAGTGTCTCCAGGAACGGCATTCAAGGAGCCAGGAACTTTTCTCCCTACACTGTCCATTGAGTTGTCCTCAAACCAATATACATCCTGCTATATCTCCCACATGGAAAGTGCCAGGAGGGAGAAGTGGCGATTATGTTTAGACTTTCTCGGAACTGCTTCAAATCAACTAGATATCTTTGTGCTGTAAATCTCCCAACAGCCAAACGCAAAAGCAGCAAACATCTCGCTGTATGTCCCACATCAAAGTGCCAAGAGAGAGCTTGCTCTCCCTCTCTTTGAGTACTGTTTTCGCTGTGCCGGTTACCTCTTTGCTAACATTCTCTTCAGCGCTGCAGGGAAACCAGGAACCACGTGGAGAAGGCACCCACACTGAAAGTGCCTGGAGGGAACATTGGGGCTTCTTCTCAGTGTCTCTGACATAGGGTTTCACTGTCCCGGGAAAGTCTCTGCTAACACCCTGCAGAGCGCTGTGCCCAATCTACAGAAACGTCTTGCGGTATCTCCTACAGGGAAAGTGCCAGGAGGGAATTGTCGAGCTTGTTCTCAGTGTCTCTGAGAATTGCTCTGATTATCCCTGTGACCTCTTTGCTAAGACTCTCCAGAGAGCCGTCCTCAAAACCAACACACATCTTGACATATCTCCCACATTGATCGCAGTGTCTCCAGGAACGGCATTCAAGGAGCCAGGAACTTTTCTCCCTACACTGTCCATTGAGTTGTCCTCAAAACCAATATACATCCTGCTATATCTCCCACATGGAAAGTGCCAGGAGGGAGAAGTGGCGATTATGTTTAGACTTCCTCGGAACTGCTTCAAATCAACTAGATATCTTTGTGCTGTAAATCTCCCAACAGCCAAACGCAAAAGCAGCAAACATCTCGCTGTATGTCCCACATCCAAAGTGCCAAGAGAGAGCTTGCTCTCCCTGTCTTTGAGTACTGTTTTCGCTGTGCCGGTTACCTCTTTGCTAACATTCTCTTCAGCGCTGCAGGGAAACCAGGAACCACGTGGAGAAGGCACCCACACTGAAAGTGCCTGGAGGGAACATTGGGGCTTCTTCTCAGTGTCTCTGACATAGGGTTTCACTGTCCCGGGAAAGTCTCTGCTAACACCCTGCAGAGCGCTGTGCCCAATCTACAGAAACGTCTTGCGGTATCTCCTACAGGGAAAGTGCCAGGAGGGAATTGTCGAGCTTGTTCTCAGTGTCTCTGAGAATTGCTCTGATTATCCCTGTGACCTCTTTGCTAAGACTCTCCAGAGAGCCGTCCTCAAAACCAACACACATCTTGACATATCTCCCACATTGATCGCAGTGTCTCCAGGAACGGCATTCAAGGAGCCAGGAACTTTTCTCCCTACACTGTCCATTGAGTTGTCCTCAAAACCAATATACATCCTGCTATATCTCCCACATGGAAAGTGCCAGGAGGGAGAAGTGGCGATTATGTTTAGACTTTCTCGGAACTGCTTCAAATCAACTAGATATCTTTGTGCTGTAAATCTCCCAACAGCCAAACGCAAAAGCAGCAAACATCTCGCTGTATGTCCCACATCCAAAGTGCCAAGAGAGAGCTTGCTCTCCCTGTCTTTGAGTACTGTTTTCGCTGTGCCGGTTACCTCTTTGCTAACATTCTCTTCAGCGCTGCAGGGAAACCAGGAACCACGTGGAGAAGGCACCCACACTGAAAGTGCCTGGAGGGAACATTGGGGCTTCTTCTCAGTGTCTCTGACATAGGGTTTCACTGTCCCGGGAAAGTCTCTGCTAACACCCTGCAGAGCGCTGTGCCCAATCTACAGAAACGTCTTGCGGTATCTCCTACAGGGAAAGTGCCAGGAGGGAACTGTCCATCTTGTTCTCAGTGTCTCTGAGAATTGCTCTGATTATCCCTGTGACCTCTTTGCTAAGACTCTC
This sequence comes from Chroicocephalus ridibundus, assembly GCF_963924245.1. Lineage (NCBI taxonomy): Eukaryota > Metazoa > Chordata > Aves > Charadriiformes > Laridae > Chroicocephalus > Chroicocephalus ridibundus. Next base: position 10,319 of record NW_026961702.1, read on the forward strand.
CAGAGAGCCGTCCTCAAAACCAACACACATCTTGACATATCTCCCTCATTGATCGCAGTGTCTCCAGGAACGGCATTCAAGGAGCCAGGAACTTTTCTCCCTACACTGTCCATTGAGTTGTCCTCAAAACCAATATACATCCTGCTATATCTCCCACATGGAAAGTGCCAGGAGGGAGAAGTGGCAATTATGTTTAGACTTTCTCGGAACTGCTTCAAATCAACTAGATATCTTTGTGCTGTAAATCTCCCAACAGCCAAACGCAAAAGCAGCAAACATCTCGCTGTATGTCCCACATCCAAAGTGCCAAGAGAGAGCTTGCTCTCCCTCTCTTTGAGTACTGTTTTCGCTGTGCCGGTTACCTCTTTGCTAACATTCTCTTCAGCGCTGCAGGGAAACCAGGAACCACGTGGAGAAGGCACCCACACTGAAAGTGCCTGGAGGGAACATTGGGGCTTCTTCTCAGTGTCTCTGACATAGGGTTTCACTGTCCCGGGAAAGTCTCTGCTAACACCCTGCAGAGCGCTGTGCCCAATCTACAGAAACGTCTTGCGGTATCTCCTACAGGGAAAGTGCCAGGAGGGAACTGTCCATCTTGTTCTCAGTGTCTCTGAGAATTGCTCTGATTATCCCTGTGACCTCTTTGCTAAGACTCTCCAGAGAGCCGTCCTCAAAACCAACACACATCTTGACATATCTCCCACATTGATCGCAGTGTCTCCAGGAACGGCATTCAAGGAGCCAGGAACTTTTCTCCCTACACTGTCCATTGAGTTGTCCTCAAAACCAATATACATCCTGCTATATCTCCCACATGGAAAGTGCCAGGAGGGAGAAGTGGCGATTATGTTTAGACTTTCTCGGAACTGCTTCAAATCAACTAGATATCTTTGTGCTGTAAATCTCCCAACAGCCAAACGCAAAAGCAGCAAACATCTCGCTGTATGTCCCACATCCAAAGTGCCAAGAGAGAGCTTGCTCTCCCTCTCTTTGAGTACTGTTTTCGCTGTGCCGGTTACCTCTTTGCTAACATTCTCTTCAGCGCTGCAGGGAAACCAGGAACCACGTGGAGAAGGCACCCACACTGAAAGTGCCTGGAGGGAACATTGGGGCTTCTTCTCAGTGTCTCTGACATAGGGTTTCACTGTCCCGGGAAAGTCTCTGCTAACACCCTGCAGAGCGCTGTGCCCAATCTACAGAAACGTCTTGCGGTATCTCCTACAGGGAAAGTGCCAGGAGGGAATTGTCGAGCTTGTTCTCAGTGTCTCTGAGAATTGCTCTGATTATCCCTGTGACCTCTTTGCTAAGACTCTCCAGAGAGCCGTCCTCAAAACCAACACACATCTTGACATATCTCCCACATTGATCGCAGTGTCTCCAGGAACGGCATTCAAGGAGCCAGGAACTTTTCTCCCTACACTGTCCATTGAGTTGTCCTCAAAACCAATATACATCCTGCTATATCTCCCACATGGAAAGTGCCAGGAGGGAGAAGTGGGGATTATGTTTAGACTTCCTCGGAACTGCTTCAAATCAACTAGATATCTTTGTGCTGTAAATCTCCCAACAGCCAAACGCAAAAGCAGCAAACATCTCGCTGTATGTCCCACATCCAAAGTGCCAAGAGAGAGCTTGCTCTCCCTTTCTTTGAGTACTGTTTTCGCTGTGCCGGTTACCTCTTTGCTAACATTCTCTTCAGCGCTGCAGGGAAACCAGGAACCACGTGGAGAAGGCACCCACACTGAAAGTGCCTGGAGGGAACATTGGGGCTTCTTCTCAGTGTCTCTGACATAGGGTTTCACTGTCCCGGGAAAGTCTCTGCTAACACCCTGCAGAGCGCTGTGCCCAATATACAGAAACGTCTTGCGGTATCTCCTACAGGGAAAGTGCCAGGAGGGAATTGTCGAGCTTGTTCTCAGTGTCTCTGAGAATTGCTCTGATTATCCCTGTGACCTCTTTGCTAAGACTCTCCAGAGAGCCGTCCTCAAAACCAACACACATCTTGACATATCTCCCTCATTGATCGCAGTGTCTCCAGGAACGGCATTCAAGGAGCCAGGAACTTTTCTCCCTACACTGTCCATTGAGTTGTCCTCAAAACCAATATACATCCTGCTATATCTCCCACATGGAAAGTGCCAGGAGGGAGAAGTGGCGATTATGTTTAGACTTTCTCGGAACTGCTTCAAATCAACTAGATATCTTTGTGCTGTAAATCTCCCAACAGCCAAACGCAAAAGCAGCAAACATCTCGCTGTATGTCCCACATCCAAAGTGCCAAGAGAGAGCTTGCTCTCCCTGTCTTTGAGTACTGTTTTCGCTGTGCCGGTTACCTCTTTGCTAACATTCTCTTCAGCGCTGCAGGGAAACCAGGAACCACGTGGAGAAGGCACCCACACTGAAAGTGCCTGGAGGGAACATTGGGGCTTCTTCTCAGTGTCTCTGACATAGGGTTTCACTGTCCCGGGAAAGTCTCTGCTAACACCCTGCAGAGCGCTGTGCCCAATCTACAGAAACGTCTTGCGGTATCTCCTACAGGGAAAGTGCCAGGAGGGAACTGTCCATCTTGTTCTCAGTGTCTCTGAGAATTGCTCTGATTATCCCTGTGACCTCTTTGCTAAGACTCTCCAGAGAGCCGTCCTCAAAACAAACACACATCTTGACATATCTCCCACATTGATCGCAGTGTCTCCAGGAACGGCATTCAAGGAGCCAGGAACTTTTCTCCCTACACTGTCCATTGAGTTGTCCTCAAAACCAATATACATCCTGCTATATCTCCCACATGGAAAGTGCCAGGAGGGAGAAGTGGCGATTATGTTTAGACTTTCTCGGAACTGCTTCAAATCAACTAGATATCTTTGTGCTGTAAATCTCCCAACAGCCAAACGCAAAAGCAGCAAACATCTCGCTGTATGTCCCACATCCAAAGTGCCAAGAGAGAGCTTGCTCTCCCTGTCTTTGAGTACTGTTTTCGCTGTGCCGGTTACCTCTTTGCTAACATTCTCTTCAGCGCTGCAGGGAAACCAGGAACCACGTGGAGAAGGCACCCACACTGAAAGTGCCTGGAGGGAACATTGGGGCTTCTTCTCAGTGTCTCTGACATAGGGTTTCACTGTCCCGGGAAAGTCTCTGCTAACACCCTGCAGAGCGCTGTGCCCAATCTACAGAAACGTCTTGCGGTATCTCCTACAGGGAAAGTGCCAGGAGGGAACTGTCCATCTTGTTCTCAGTGTCTCTGAGAATTGCTCTGATTATCCCTGTGACCTCTTTGCTAAGACTCTCCAGAGAGCCGTCCTCAAAACCAACACACATCTTGACATATCTCCCACATTGATCGCAGTGTCTCCAGGAACGGCATTCAAGGAGCCAGGAACTTTTCTCCCTACACTGTCCATTGAGTTGTCCTCAAAACCAATATACATCCTGCTATATCTCCCACATGGAAAGTGCCAGGAGGGAGAAGTGGCGATTATGTTTAGACTTTCTCGGAACTGCTTCAAATCAACTAGATATCTTTGTGCTGTAAATCTCCCAACAGCCAAACGCAAAAGCAGCAAACATCTCGCTGTATGTCCCACATCCAAAGTGCCAAGAGAGAGCTTGCTCTCCCTGTCTTTGAGTACTGTTTTCGCTGTGCCGGTTACCTCTTTGCTAACATTCTCTTCAGCGCTGCAGGGAAACCAGGAACCACGTGGAGAAGGCACCCACACTGAAAGTGCCTGGAGGGAACATTGGGGCTTCTTCTCAGTGTCTCTGACATAGGGTTTCACTGTCCCGGGAAAGTCTCTGCTAACACCCTGCAGAGCGCTGTGCCCAATCTACAGAAACGTCTTGCGGTATCTCCTACAGGGAAAGTGCCAGGAGGGAACTGTCCATCTTGTTCTCAGTGTCTCTGAGAATTGCTCTGATTATCCCTGTGACCTCTTTGCTAAGACTCTCCAGAGAGCCGTCCTCAAAACAAACACACATCTTGACATATCTCCCTCATTGATCGCAGTGTCTCCAGGAACGGCATTCAAGGAGCCAGGAACTTTTCTCCCTACACTGTCCATTGAGTTGTCCTCAAAACCAATATACATCCTGCTATATCTCCCACATGGAAAGTGCCAGGAGGGAGAAGTGGCGATTATGTTTAGACTTTCTCGGAACTGCTTCAAATCAACTAGATATCTTTGTGCTGTAAATCTCCCAACAGCCAAACGCAAAAGCAGCAAACATCTCGCTGTATGTCCCACATCCAAAGTGCCAAGAGAGAGCTTGCTCTCCCTGTCTTTGAGTACTGTTTTCGCTGTGCCGGTTACCTCTTTGCTAACATTCTCTTCAGCGCTGCAGGGAAACCAGGAACCACGTGGAGAAGGCACCCACACTGAAAGTGCCTGGAGGGAACATTGGGGCTTCTTCTCAGTGTCTCTGACATAGGGTTTCACTGTCCCGGGAAAGTCTCTGCTAACACCCTGCAGAGCGCTGTGCCCAATCTACAGAAACGTCTTGCGGTATCTCCTACAGGGAAAGTGCCAGGAGGGAATTGTCGAGCTTGTTCTCAGTGTCTCTGAGAATTGCTCTGATTATCCCTGTGACCTCTTTGCTAAGACTCTCCAGAGAGCCGTCCTCAAAACCAACACACATCTTGACATATCTCCCACATTGATCGCAGTGTCTCCAGGAACGGCATTCAAGGAGCCAGGAACTTTTCTCCCTACACTGTCCATTGAGTTGTCCTCAAAACCAATATACATCCTGCTATATCTCCCACATGGAAAGTGCCAGGAGGGAGAAGTGGCGATTATGTTTAGACTTTCTCGGAACTGCTTCAAATCAACTAGATATCTTTGTGCTGTAAATCTCCCAACAGCCAAACGCAAAAGCAGCAAACATCTCGCTGTATGTCCCACATCCAAAGTGCCAAGAGAGAGCTTGCTCTCCCTCTCTTTGAGTACTGTTTTCGCTGTGCCGGTTACCTCTTTGCTAACATTCTCTTCAGCGCTGCAGGGAAACCAGGAACCACGTGGAGAAGGCACCCACACTGAAAGTGCCTGGAGGGAACATTGGGGCTTCTTCTCAGTGTCTCTGACATAGGGTTTCGCTGTCCCGGGAAAGTCTCTGCTAACACCCTGCAGAGCGCTGTGCCCAATCTACAGAAACGTCTTGCGGTATCTCCTACAGGGAAAGTGCCAGGAGGGAATTGTCGAGCTTGTTCTCAGTGTCTCTGAGAATTGCTCTGATTATCCCTGTGACCTCTTTGCTAAGACTCTCCAGAGAGCCGTCCTCAAAACCAACACACATCTTGACATATCTCCCTCATTGATCGCAGTGTCTCCAGGAACGGCATTCAAGGAGCCAGGAACTTTTCTCCCTACACTGTCCATTGAGTTGTCCTCAAAACCAATATACATCCTGCTATATCTCCCACATGGAAAGTGCCAGGAGGGAGAAGTGGCGATTATGTTTAGACTTTCTCGGAACTGCTTCAAATCAACTAGATATCTTTGTGCTGTAAATCTCCCAACAGCCAAACGCAAAAGCAGCAAACATCTCGCTGTATGTCCCACATCCAAAGTGCCAAGAGAGAGCTTGCTCTCCCTGTCTTTGAGTACTGTTTTCGCTGTGCCGGTTACCTCTTTGCTAACATTCTCTTCAGCGCTGCAGGGAAACCAGGAACCACGTGGAGAAGGCACCCACACTGAAAGTGCCTGGAGGGAACATTGGGGCTTCTTCTCAGTGTCTCTGACATAGGGTTTCACTGTCCCGGGAAAGTCTCTGCTAACACCCTGCAGAGCGCTGTGCCCAATCTACAGAAACGTCTTGCGGTATCTCCTACAGGGAAAGTGCCAGGAGGGAATTGTCGAGCTTGTTCTCAGTGTCTCTGAGAATTGCTCTGATTATCCCTGTGACCTCTTTGCTAAGACTCTCCAGAGAGCCGTCCTCAAAACCAACACACATCTTGACATATCTCCCACATTGATCGCAGTGTCTCCAGGAACGGCATTCAAGGAGCCAGGAACTTTTCTCCCTACACTGTCCATTGAGTTGTCCTCAAAACCAATATACATCCTGCTATATCTCCCACATGGAAAGTGCCAGGAGGGAGAAGTGGCGATTATGTTTAGACTTTCTCGGAACTGCTTCAAATCAACTAGATATCTTTGTGCTGTAAATCTCCCAACAGCCAAACGCAAAAGCAGCAAACATCTCGCTGTATGTCCCACATCCAAAGTGCCAAGAGAGAGCTTGCTCTCCCTCTCTTTGAGTACTGTTTTCGCTGTGCCGGTTACCTCTTTGCTAACATTCTCTTCAGCGCTGCAGGGAAACCAGGAACCACGTGGAGAAGGCACCCACACTGAAAGTGCCTGGAGGGAACATTGGGGCTTCTTCTCAGTGTCTCTGACATAGGGTTTCACTGTCCCGGGAAAGTCTCTGCTAACACCCTGCAGAGCGCTGTGCCCAATCTACAGAAACGTCTTGCGGTATCTCCTACAGGGAAAGTGCCAGGAGGGAACTGTCCATCTTGTTCTCAGTGTCTCTGAGAATTGCTCTGATTATCCCTGTGACCTCTTTGCTAAGACTCTCCAGAGAGCCGTCCTCAAAACCAACACACATCTTGACATATCTCCCACATTGATCGCAGTGTCTCCAGGAACGGCATTCAAGGAGCCAGGAACTTTTCTCCCTACACTGTCCATTGAGTTGTCCTCAAAACCAATATACATCCTGCTATATCTCCCACATGGAAAGTGCCAGGAGGGAGAAGTGGCGATTATGTTTAGACTTTCTCGGAACTGCTTCAAATCAACTAGATATCTTTGTGCTGTAAATCTCCCAACAGCCAAACGCAAAAGCAGCAAACATCTCGCTGTATGTCCCACATCCAAAGTGCCAAGAGAGAGCTTGCTCTCCCTGTCTTTGAGTACTGTTTTCGCTGTGCCGGTTACCTCTTTGCTAACATTCTCTTCAGCGCTGCAGGGAAACCAGGAACCACGTGGAGAAGGCACCCACACTGAAAGTGCCTGGAGGGAACATTGGGGCTTCTTCTCAGTGTCTCTGACATAGGGTTTCACTGTCCCGGGAAAGTCTCTGCTAACACCCTGCAGAGCGCTGTGCCCAATCTACAGAAACGTCTTGCGGTATCTCCTACAGGGAAAGTGCCAGGAGGGAATTGTCGAGCTTGTTCTCAGTGTCTCTGAGAATTGCTCTGATTATCCCTGTGACCTCTTTGCTAAGACTCTCCAGAGAGCCGTCCTCAAAACCAACACACATCTTGACATATCTCCCTCATTGATCGCAGTGTCTCCAGGAACGGCATTCAAGGAGCCAGGAACTTTTCTCCCTACACTGTCCATTGAGTTGTCCTCAAAACCAATATACATCCTGCTATATCTCCCACATGGAAAGTGCCAGGAGGGAGAAGTGGCGATTATGTTTAGACTTTCTCGGAACTGCTTCAAATCAACTAGATATCTTTGTGCTGTAAATCTCCCAACAGCCAAACGCAAAAGCAGCAAACATCTCGCTGTATGTCCCACATCCAAAGTGCCAAGAGAGAGCTTGCTCTCCCTGTCTTTGAGTACTGTTTTCGCTGTGCCGGTTACCTCTTTGCTAACATTCTCTTCAGCGCTGCAGGGAAACCAGGAACCACGTGGAGAAGGCACCCACACTGAAAGTGCCTGGAGGGAACATTGGGGCTTCTTCTCAGTGTCTCTGACATAGGGTTTCACTGTCCCGGGAAAGTCTCTGCTAACACCCTGCAGAGCGCTGTGCCCAATCTACAGAAACGTCTTGCGGTATCTCCTACAGGGAAAGTGCCAGGAGGGAATTGTCGAGCTTGTTCTCAGTGTCTCTGAGAATTGCTCTGATTATCCCTGTGACCTCTTTGCTAAGACTCTCCAGAGAGCCGTCCTCAAAACAAACACACATCTTGACATATCTCCCACATTGATCGCAGTGTCTCCAGGAACGGCATTCAAGGAGCCAGGAACTTTTCTCCCTACACTGTCCATTGAGTTGTCCTCAAAACCAATATACATCCTGCTATATCTCCCACATGGAAAGTGCCAGGAGGGAGAAGTGGAGATTATGTTTAGACTTTCTCGGAACTGCTTCAAATCAACTAGATATCTTTGTGCTGTAAATCTCCCAACAGCCAAACGCAAAAGCAGCAAACATCTCGCTGTATGTCCCACATCCAAAGTGCCAAGAGAGAGCTTGCTCTCCCTGTCTTTGAGTACTGTTTTCGCTGTGCCGGTTACCTCTTTGCTAACATTCTCTTCAGCGCTGCAGGGAAACCAGGAACCACGTGGAGAAGGCACCCACACTGAAAGTGCCTGGAGGGAACATTGGGGCTTCTTCTCAGTGTCTCTGACATAGGGTTTCACTGTCCCGGGAAAGTCTCTGCTAACACCCTGCAGAGCGCTGTGCCCAATCTACAGAAACGTCTTGCGGTATCTCCTACAGGGAAAGTGCCAGGAGGGAACTGTCCATCTTGTTCTCAGTGTCTCTGAGAATTGCTCTGATTATCCCTGTGACCTCTTTGCTAAGACTCTCCAGAGAGCCGTCCTCAAAACCAACACACATCTTGACATATCTCCCACATTGATCGCAGTGTCTCCAGGAACGGCATTCAAGGAGCCAGGAACTTTTCTCCCTACACTGTCCATTGAGTTGTCCTCAAAACCAATATACATCCTGCTATATCTCCCACATGGAAAGTGCCAGGAGGGAGAAGTGGCGATTATGTTTAGACTTTCTCGGAACTGCTTCAAATCAACTAGATATCTTTGTGCTGTAAATCTCCCAACAGCCAAACGCAAAAGCAGCAAACATCTCGCTGTATGTCCCACATCCAAAGTGCCAAGAGAGAGCTTGCTCTCCCTGTCTTTGAGTACTGTTTTCGCTGTGCCGGTTACCTCTTTGCTAACATTCTCTTCAGCGCTGCAGGGAAACCAGGAACCACGTGGAGAAGGCACCCACACTGAAAGTGCCTGGAGGGAACATTGGGGCTTCTTCTCAGTGTCTCTGACATAGGGTTTCACTGTCCCGGGAAAGTCTCTGCTAACACCCTGCAGAGCGCTGTGCCCAATCTACAGAAACGTCTTGCGGTATCTCCTACAGGGAAAGTGCCAGGAGGGAACTGTCCATCTTGTTCTCAGTGTCTCTGAGAATTGCTCTGATTATCCCTGTGACCTCTTTGCTAAGACTCTCCAGAGAGCCGTCCTCAAAACCAACACACATCTTGACATATCTCCCTCATTGATCGCAGTGTCTCCAGGAACGGCATTCAAGGAGCCAGGAACTTTTCTCCCTACACTGTCCATTGAGTTGTCCTCAAAACCAATATACATCCTGCTATATCTCCCACATGGAAAGTGCCAGGAGGGAGAAGTGGCGATTATGTTTAGACTTTCTCGGAACTGCTTCAAATCAACTAGATATCTTTGTGCTGTAAATCTCCCAACAGCCAAACGCAAAAGCAGCAAACATCTCGCTGTATGTCCCACATCCAAAGTGCCAAGAGAGAGCTTGCTCTCCCTGTCTTTGAGTACTGTTTTCGCTGTGCCGGTTACCTCTTTGCTAACATTCTCTTCAGCGCTGCAGGGAAACCAGGAACCACGTGGAGAAGGCACCCACACTGAAAGTGCCTGGAGGGAACATTGGGGCTTCTTCTCAGTGTCTCTGACATAGGGTTTCACTGTCCCGGGAAAGTCTCTGCTAACACCCTGCAGAGCGCTGTGCCCAATCTACAGAAACGTCTTGCGGTATCTCCTACAGGGAAAGTGCCAGGAGGGAATTGTCGAGCTTGTTCTCAGTGTCTCTGAGAATTGCTCTGATTATCCCTGTGACCTCTTTGCTAAGACTCTCCAGAGAGCCGTCCTCAAAACCAACACACATCTTGACATATCTCCCTCATTGATCGCAGTGTCTCCAGGAACGGCATTCAAGGAGCCAGGAACTTTTCTCCCTACACTGTCCATTGAGTTGTCCTCAAAACCAATATACATCCTGCTATATCTCCCACATGGAAAGTGCCAGGAGGGAGAAGTGGCGATTATGTTTAGACTTTCTCGGAACTGCTTCAAATCAACTAGATATCTTTGTGCTGTAAATCTCCCAACAGCCAAACGCAAAAGCAGCAAACATCTCGCTGTATGTCCCACATCCAAAGTGCCAAGAGAGAGCTTGCTCTCCCTGTCTTTGAGTACTGTTTTCGCTGTGCCGGTTACCTCTTTGCTAACATTCTCTTCAGCGCTGCAGGGAAACCAGGAACCACGTGGAGAAGGCACCCACACTGAAAGTGCCTGGAGGGAACATTGGGGCTTCTTCTCAGTGTCTCTGACATAGGGTTTCACTGTCCCGGGAAAGTCTCTGCTAACACCCTGCAGAGCGCTGTGCCCAATCTACAGAAACGTCTTGCGGTATCTCCTACAGGGAAAGTGCCAGGAGGGAACTGTCCATCTTGTTCTCAGTGTCTCTGAGAATTGCTCTGATTATCCCTGTGACCTCTTTGCTAAGACTCTCCAGAGAGCCGTCCTCAAAACAAACACACATCTTGACATATCTCCCACATTGATCGCAGTGTCTCCAGGAACGGCATTCAAGGAGCCAGGAACTTTTCTCCCTACACTGTCCATTGAGTTGTCCTCAAAACCAATATACATCCTGCTATATCTCCCACATGGAAAGTGCCAGGAGGGAGAAGTGGCGATTATGTTTAGACTTTCTCGGAACTGCTTCAAATCAACTAGATATCTTTGTGCTGTAAATCTCCCAACAGCCAAACGCAAAAGCAGCAAACATCTCGCTGTATGTCCCACATCCAAAGTGCCAAGAGAGAGCTTGCTCTCCCTGTCTTTGAGTACTGTTTTCGCTGTGCCGGTTACCTCTTTGCTAACATTCTCTTCAGCGCTGCAGGGAAACCAGGAACCACGTGGAGAAGGCACCCACACTGAAAGTGCCTGGAGGGAACATTGGGGCTTCTTCTCAGTGTCTCTGACATAGGGTTTCACTGTCCCGGGAAAGTCTCTGCTAACACCCTGCAGAGCGCTGTGCCCAATCTACAGAAACGTCTTGCGGTATCTCCTACAGGGAAAGTGCCAGGAGGGAATTGTCGAGCTTGTTCTCAGTGTCTCTGAGAATTGCTCTGATTATCCCTGTGACCTCTTTGCTAAGACTCTCCAGAGAGCCGTCCTCAAAACCAACACACATCTTGACATATCTCCCACATTGATCGCAGTGTCTCCAGGAACGGCATTCAAGGAGCCAGGAACTTTTCTCCCTACACTGTCCATTGAGTTGTCCTCAAAACCAATATACATCCTGCTATATCTCCCACATGGAAAGTGCCAGGAGGGAGAAGTGGCGATTATGTTTAGACTTTCTCGGAACTGCTTCAAATCAACTAGATATCTTTGTGCTGTAAATCTCCCAACAGCCAAACGCAAAAGCAGCAAACATCTCGCTGTATGTCCCACATCCAAAGTGCCAAGAGAGAGCTTGCTCTCCCTGTCTTTGAGTACTGTTTTCACTGTGCCGGTTACCTCTTTGCTAACATTCTCTTCAGCGCTGCAGGGAAACCAGGAACCACGTGGAGAAGGCACCCACACTGAAAGTGCCTGGAGGGAACATTGGGGCTTCTTCTCAGTGTCTCTGACATAGGGTTTCACTGTCCCGGGAAAGTCTCTGCTAACACCCTGCAGAGCGCTGTGCCCAATCTACAGAAACGTCTTGCGGTATCTCCTACAGGGAAAGTGCCAGGAGGGAACTGTCCATCTTGTTCTCAGTGTCTCTGAGAATTGCTCTGATTATCCCTGTGACCTCTTTGCTAAGACTCTCCAGAGAGCCGTCCTCAAAACCAACACACATCTTGACATATCTCCCACATTGATCGCAGTGTCTCCAGGAACGGCATTCAAGGAGCCAGGAACTTTTCTCCCTACACTGTCCATTGAGTTGTCCTCAAAACCAATATACATCCTGCTATATCTCCCACATGGAAAGTGCCAGGAGGGAGAAGTGGCGATTATGTTTAGACTTTCTCGGAACTGCTTCAAATCAACTAGATATCTTTGTGCTGTAAATCTCCCAACAGCCAAACGCAAAAGCAGCAAACATCTCGCTGTATGTCCCACATCCAAAGTGCCAAGAGAGAGCTTGCTCTCCCTGTCTTTGAGTACTGTTTTCACTGTGCCGGTTACCTCTTTGCTAACATTCTCTTCAGCGCTGCAGGGAAACCAGGAACCACGTGGAGAAGGCACCCACACTGAAAGTGCCTGGAGGGAACATTGGGGCTTCTTCTCAGTGTCTCTGACATAGGGTTTCACTGTCCCGGGAAAGTCTCTGCTAACACCCTGCAGAGCGCTGTGCCCAATCTACAGAAACGTCTTGCGGTATCTCCTACAGGGAAAGTGCCAGGAGGGAACTGTCCATCTTGTTCTCAGTGTCTCTGAGAATTGCTCTGATTATCCCTGTGACCTCTTTGCTAAGACTCTCCAGAGAGCCGTCCTCAAAACAAACACACATCTTGACATATCTCCCACATTGATCGCAGTGTCTCCAGGAACGGCATTCAAGGAGCCAGGAACTTTTCTCCCTACACTGTCCATTGAGTTGTCCTCAAAACCAATATACATCCTGCTATATCTCCCACATGGAAAGTGCCAGGAGGGAGAAGTGGCGATTATGTTTAGACTTTCTCGGAACTGCTTCAAATCAACTAGATATCTTTGTGCTGTAAATCTCCCAACAGCCAAACGCAAAAGCAGCAAACATCTCGCTGTATGTCCCACATCCAAAGTGCCAAGAGAGAGCTTGCTCTCCCTGTCTTTGAGTACTGTTTTCGCTGTGCCGGTTACCTCTTTGCTAACATTCTCTTCAGCGCTGCAGGGAAACCAGGAACCACGTGGAGAAGGCACCCACACTGAAAGTGCCTGGAGGGAACATTGGGGCTTCTTCTCAGTGTCTCTGACATAGGGTTTCACTGTCCCGGGAAAGTCTCTGCTAACACCCTGCAGAGCGCTGTGCCCAATCTACAGAAACGTCTTGCGGTATCTCCTACAGGGAAAGTGCCAGGAGGGAATTGTCGAGCTTGTTCTCAGTGTCTCTGAGAATTGCTCTGATTATCCCTGTGACCTCTTTGCTAAGACTCTCCAGAGAGCCGTCCTCAAAACCAACACACATCTTGACATATCTCCCACATTGATCGCAGTGTCTCCAGGAACGGCATTCAAGGAGCCAGGAACTTTTCTCCCTACACTGTCCATTGAGTTGTCCTCAAAACCAATATACATCCTGCTATATCTCCCACATGGAAAGTGCCAGGAGGGAGAAGTGGCGATTATGTTTAGACTTTCTCGGAACTGCTTCAAATCAACTAGATATCTTTGTGCTGTAAATCTCCCAACAGCCAAACGCAAAAGCAGCAAACATCTCGCTGTATGTCCCACATCCAAAGTGCCAAGAGAGAGCTTGCTCTCCCTCTCTTTGAGTACTGTTTTCGCTGTGCCGGTTACCTCTTTGCTAACATTCTCTTCAGCGCTGCAGGGAAACCAGGAACCACGTGGAGAAGGCACCCACACTGAAAGTGCCTGGAGGGAACATTGGGGCTTCTTCTCAGTGTCTCTGACATAGGGTTTCACTGTCCCGGGAAAGTCTCTGCTAACACCCTGCAGAGCGCTGTGCCCAATCTACAGAAACGTCTTGCGGTATCTCCTACAGGGAAAGTGCCAGGAGGGAATTGTCGAGCTTGTTCTCAGTGTCTCTGAGAATTGCTCTGATTATCCCTGTGACCTCTTTGCTAAGACTCTCCAGAGAGCCGTCCTCAAAACAAACACACATCTTGACATATCTCCCACATTGATCGCAGTGTCTCCAGGAACGGCATTCAAGGAGCCAGGAACTTTTCTCCCTACACTGTCCATTGAGTTGTCCTCAAAACCAATATACATCCTGCTATATCTCCCACATGGAAAGTGCCAGGAGGGAGAAGTGGCGATTATGTTTAGACTTTCTCGGAACTGCTTCAAATCAACTAGATATCTTTGTGCTGTAAATCTCCCAACAGCCAAACGCAAAAGCAGCAAACATCTCGCTGTATGTCCCACATCCAAAGTGCCAAGAGAGAGCTTGCTCTCCCTGTCTTTGAGTACTGTTTTCACTGTCCCGGTTACCTCTTTGCTAACATTCTCTTCAGCGCTGCAGGGAAACCAGGAACCACGTGGAGAAGGCACCCACACTGAAAGTGCCTGGAGGGAACATTGGGGCTTCTTCTCAGTGTCTCTGACATAGGGTTTCACTGTCCCGGGAAAGTCTCTGCTAACACCCTGCAGAGCGCTGTGCCCAATCTACAGAAACGTCTTGCGGTATCTCCTACAGGGAAAGTGCCAGGAGGGAACTGTCCATCTTGTTCTCAGTGTCTCTGAGAATTGCTCTGATTATCCCTGTGACCTCTTTGCTAAGACTCTCCAGAGAGCCGTCCTCAAAACCAACACACATCTTGACATATCTCCCTCATTGATCGCAGTGTCTCCAGGAACGGCATTCAAGGAGCCAGGAACTTTTCTCCCTACACTGTCCATTGAGTTGTCCTCAAAACCAATATACATCCTGCTATATCTCCCACATGGAAAGTGCCAGGAGGGAGAAGTGGCGATTATGTTTAGACTTTCTCGGAACTGCTTCAAATCAACTAGATATCTTTGTGCTGTAAATCTCCCAACAGCCAAACGCAAAAGCAGCAAACATCTCGCTGTATGTCCCACATCCAAAGTGCCAAGAGAGAGCTTGCTCTCCCTGTCTTTGAGTACTGTTTTCGCTGTGCCGGTTACCTCTTTGCTAACATTCTCTTCAGCGCTGCAGGGAAACCAGGAAACACGTGGAGAAGGCACCCACACTGAAAGTGCCTGGAGGGAACATTGGGGCTTCTTCTCAGTGTCTCTGACATAGGGTTTCACTGTCCCGGGAAAGTCTCTGCTAACACCCTGCAGAGCGCTGTGCCCAATCTACAGAAACGTCTTGCGGTATCTCCTACAGGGAAAGTGCCAGGAGGGAATTGTCGAGCTTGTTCTCAGTGTCTCTGAGAATTGCTCTGATTATCCCTGTGACCTCTTTGCTAAGACTCTCCAGAGAGCCGTCCTCAAAACCAACACACATCTTGACATATCTCCCTCATTGATCGCAGTGTCTCCAGGAACGGCATTCAAGGAGCCAGGAACTTTTCTCCCTACACTGTCCATTGAGTTGTCCTCAAAACCAATATACATCCTGCTATATCTCCCACATGGAAAGTGCCAGGAGGGAGAAGTGGCGATTATGTTTAGACTTTCTCGGAACTGCTTCAAATCAACTAGATATCTTTGTGCTGTAAATCTCCCAACAGCCAAACGCAAAAGCAGCAAACATCTCGCTGTATGTCCCACATCCAAAGTGCCAAGAGAGAGCTTGCTCTCCCTGTCTTTGAGTACTGTTTTCGCTGTCCCGGTTACCTCTTTGCTAACATTCTCTTCAGCGCTGCAGGGAAACCAGGAACCACGTGGAGAAGGCACCCACACTGAAAGTGCCTGGAGGGAACATTGGGGCTTCTTCTCAGTGTCTCTGACATAGGGTTTCACTGTCCCGGGAAAGTCTCTGCTAACACCCTGCAGAGCGCTGTGCCCAATCTACAGAAACGTCTTGCGGTATCTCCTACAGGGAAAGTGCCAGGAGGGAACTGTCCATCTTGTTCTCAGTGTCTCTGAGAATTGCTCTGATTATCCCTGTGACCTCTTTGCTAAGACTCTCCAGAGAGCCGTCCTCAAAACCAACACACATCTTGACATATCTCCCACATTGATCGCAGTGTCTCCAGGAACGGCATTCAAGGAGCCAGGAACTTTTCTCCCTACACTGTCCATTGAGTTGTCCTCAAAACCAATATACATCCTGCTATATCTCCCACATGGAAAGTGCCAGGAGGGAGAAGTGGCGATTATGTTTAGACTTTCTCGGAACTGCTTCAAATCAACTAGATATCTTTGTGCTGTAAATCTCCCAACAGCCAAACGCAAAAGCAGCAAACATCTCGCTGTATGTCCCACATCCAAAGTGCCAAGAGAGAGCTTGCTCTCCCTGTCTTTGAGTACTGTTTTCACTGTCCCGGTTACCTCTTTGCTAACATTCTCTTCAGCGCTGCAGGGAAACCAGGAACCACGTGGAGAAGGCACCCACACTGAAAGTGCCTGGAGGGAACATTGGGGCTTCTTCTCAGTGTCTCTGACATAGGGTTTCACTGTCCCGGGAAAGTCTCTGCTAACACCCTGCAGAGCGCTGTGCCCAATCTACAGAAACGTCTTGCGGTATCTCCTACAGGGAAAGTGCCAGGAGGGAATTGTCGAGCTTGTTCTCAGTGTCTCTGAGAATTGCTCTGATTATCCCTGTGACCTCTTTGCTAAGACTCTCCAGAGAGCCGTCCTCAAAACCAACACACATCTTGACATATCTCCCTCATTGATCGCAGTGTCTCCAGGAACGGCATTCAAGGAGCCAGGAACTTTTCTCCCTACACTGTCCATTGAGTTGTCCTCAAAACCAATATACATCCTGCTATATCTCCCACATGGAAAGTGCCAGGAGGGAGAAGTGGCGATTATGTTTAGACTTTCTCGGAACTGCTTCAAATCAACTAGATATCTTTGTGCTGTAAATCTCCCAACAGCCAAACGCAAAAGCAGCAAACATCTCGCTGTATGTCCCACATCCAAAGTGCCAAGAGAGAGCTTGCTCTCCCTCTCTTTGAGTACTGTTTTCACTGTCCCGGTTACCTCTTTGCTAACATTCTCTTCAGCGCTGCAGGGAAACCAGGAACCACGTGGAGAAGGCACCCACACTGAAAGTGCCTGGAGGGAACATTGGGGCTTCTTCTCAGTGTCTCTGACATAGGGTTTCACTGTCCCGGGAAAGTCTCTGCTAACACCCTGCAGAGCGCTGTGCCCAATCTACAGAAACGTCTTGCGGTATCTCCTACAGGGAAAGTGCCAGGAGGGAATTGTCGAGCTTGTTCTCAGTGTCTCTGAGAATTGCTCTGATTATCCCTGTGACCTCTTTGCTAAGACTCTCCAGAGAGCCGTCCTCAAAACCAACACACATCTTGACATATCTCCCTCATTGATCGCAGTGTCTCCAGGAACGGCATTCAAGGAGCCAGGAACTTTTCTCCCTACACTGTCCATTGAGTTGTCCTCAAAACCAATATACATCCTGCTATATCTCCCACATGGAAAGTGCCAGGAGGGAGAAGTGGCGATTATGTTTAGACTTTCTCGGAACTGCTTCAAATCAACTAGATATCTTTGTGCTGTAAATCTCCCAACAGCCAAACGCAAAAGCAGCAAACATCTCGCTGTATGTCCCACATCCAAAGTGCCAAGAGAGAGCTTGCTCTCCCTCTCTTTGAGTACTGTTTTCGCTGTGCCGGTTACCTCTTTGCTAACATTCTCTTCAGCGCTGCAGGGAAACCAGGAACCACGTGGAGAAGGCACCCACACTGAAAGTGCCTGGAGGGAACATTGGGGCTTCTTCTCAGTGTCTCTGACATAGGGTTTCACTGTCCCGGGAAAGTCTCTGCTAACACCCTGCAGAGCGCTGTGCCCAATCTACAGAAACGTCTTGCGGTATCTCCTACAGGGAAAGTGCCAGGAGGGAATTGTCGAGCTTGTTCTCAGTGTCTCTGAGAATTGCTCTGATTATCCCTGTGACCTCTTTGCTAAGACTCTCCAGAGAGCCGTCCTCAAAACCAACACACATCTTGACATATCTCCCTCATTGATCGCAGTGTCTCCAGGAACGGCATTCAAGGAGCCAGGAACTTTTCTCCCTACACTGTCCATTGAGTTGTCCTCAAAACCAATATACATCCTGCTATATCTCCCACATGGAAAGTGCCAGGAGGGAGAAGTGGCGATTATGTTTAGACTTTCTCGGAACTGCTTCAAATCAACTAGATATCTTTGTGCTGTAAATCTCCCAACAGCCAAACGCAAAAGCAGCAAACATCTCGCTGTATGTCCCACATCCAAAGTGCCAAGAGAGAGCTTGCTCTCCCTGTCTTTGAGTACTGTTTTCACTGTCCCGGTTACCTCTTTGATAACATTCTCTTCAGCGCTGCAGGGAAACCAGGAACCACGTGGAGAAGGCACCCACACTGAAAGTGCCTGGAGGGAACATTGGGGCTTCTTCTCAGTGTCTCTGACATAGGGTTTCACTGTCCCGGGAAAGTCTCTGCTAACACCCTGCAGAGCGCTGTGCCCAATCTACAGAAACGTCTTGCGGTATCTCCTACAGGGAAAGTGCCAGGAGGGAATTGTCGAGCTTGTTCTCAGTGTCTCTGAGAATTGCTCTGATTATCCCTGTGACCTCTTTGCTAAGACTCTCCAGAGAGCCGTCCTCAAAACCAACACACATCTTGACATATCTCCCACATTGATCGCAGTGTCTCCAGGAACGGCATTCAAGGAGCCAGGAACTTTTCTCCCTACACTGTCCATTGAGTTGTCCTCAAAACCAATATACATCCTGCTATATCTCCCACATGGAAAGTGCCAGGAGGGAGAAGTGGCGATTATGTTTAGACTTTCTCGGAACTGCTTCAAATCAACTAGATATCTTTGTGCTGTAAATCTCCCAACAGCCAAACGCAAAAGCAGCAAACATCTCGCTGTATGTCCCACATCCAAAGTGCCAAGAGAGAGCTTGCTCTCCCTCTCTTTGAGTACTGTTTTCACTGTCCCGGTTACCTCTTTGCTAACATTCTCTTCAGCGCTGCAGGGAAACCAGGAACCACGTGGAGAAGGCACCCACACTGAAAGTGCCTGGAGGGAACATTGGGGCTTCTTCTCAGTGTCTCTGACATAGGGTTTCACTGTCCCGGGAAAGTCTCTGCTAACACCCTGCAGAGCGCTGTGCCCAATCTACAGAAACGTCTTGCGGTATCTCCTACAGGGAAAGTGCCAGGAGGGAACTGTCCATCTTGTTCTCAGTGTCTCTGAGAATTGCTCTGATTATCCCTGTGACCTCTTTGCTAAGACTCTCCAGAGAGCCGTCCTCAAAACCAACACACATCTTGACATATCTCCCACATTGATCGCAGTGTCTCCAGGAACGGCATTCAAGGAGCCAGGAACTTTTCTCCCTACACTGTCCATTGAGTTGTCCTCAAAACCAATATACATCCTGCTATATCTCCCACATGGAAAGTGCCAGGAGGGAGAAGTGGCGATTATGTTTAGACTTTCTCGGAACTGCTTCAAATCAACTAGATATCTTTGTGCTGTAAATCTCCCAACAGCCAAACGCAAAAGCAGCAAACATCTCGCTGTATGTCCCACATCCAAAGTGCCAAGAGAGAGCTTGCTCTCCCTGTCTTTGAGTACTGTTTTCGCTGTGCCGGTTACCTCTTTGCTAACATTCTCTTCAGCGCTGCAGGGAAACCAGGAACCACGTGGAGAAGGCACCCACACTGAAAGTGCCTGGAGGGAACATTGGGGCTTCTTCTCAGTGTCTCTGACATAGGGTTTCACTGTCCCGGGAAAGTCTCTGCTAACACCCTGCAGAGCGCTGTGCCCAATCTACAGAAACGTCTTGCGGTATCTCCTACAGGGAAAGTGCCAGGAGGGAATTGTCGAGCTTGTTCTCAGTGTCTCTGAGAATTGCTCTGATTATCCCTGTGACCTCTTTGCTAAGACTCTCCAGAGAGCCGTCCTCAAAACCAACACACATCTTGACATATCTCCCTCATTGATCGCAGTGTCTCCAGGAACGGCATTCAAGGAGCCAGGAACTTTTCTCCCTACACTGTCCATTGAGTTGTCCTCAAAACCAATATACATCCTGCTATATCTCCCACATGGAAAGTGCCAGGAGGGAGAAGTGGCGATTATGTTTAGACTTTCTCGGAACTGCTTCAAATCAACTAGATATCTTTGTGCTGTAAATCTCCCAACAGCCAAACGCAAAAGCAGCAAACATCTCGCTGTATGTCCCACATCCAAAGTGCCAAGAGAGAGCTTGCTCTCCCTGTCTTTGAGTACTGTTTTCACTGTCCCGGTTACCTCTTTGCTAACATTCTCTTCAGCGCTGCAGGGAAACCAGGAACCACGTGGAGAAGGCACCCACACTGAAAGTGCCTGGAGGGAACATTGGGGCTTCTTCTCAGTGTCTCTGACATAGGGTTTCACTGTCCCGGGAAAGTCTCTGCTAACACCCTGCAGAGCGCTGTGCCCAATCTACAGAAACGTCTTGCGGTATCTCCTACAGGGAAAGTGCCAGGAGGGAATTGTCGAGCTTGTTCTCAGTGTCTCTGAGAATTGCTCTGATTATCCCTGTGACCTCTTTGCTAAGACTCTCCAGAGAGCCGTCCTCAAAACCAACACACATCTTGACATATCTCCCTCATTGATCGCAGTGTCTCCAGGAACGGCATTCAAGGAGCCAGGAAGTTTTCTCCCTACACTGTCCATTGAGTTGTCCTCAAAACCAATATACATCCTGCTATATCTCCCACATGGAAAGTGCCAGGAGGGAGAAGTGGCGATTATGTTTAGACTTTCTCGGAACTGCTTCAAATCAACTAGATATCTTTGTGCTGTAAATCTCCCAACAGCCAAACGCAAAAGCAGCAAACATCTCGCTGTATGTCCCACATCCAAAGTGCCAAGAGAGAGCTTGCTCTCCCTGTCTTTGAGTACTGTTTTCACTGTCCCGGTTACCTCTTTGCTAACATTCTCTTCAGCGCTGCAGGGAAACCAGGAACCACGTGGAGAAGGCACCCACACTGAAAGTGCCTGGAGGGAACATTGGGGCTTCTTCTCAGTGTCTCTGACATAGGGTTTCACTGTCCCGGGAAAGTCTCTGCTAACACCCTGCAGAGCGCTGTGCCCAATCTACAGAAACGTCTTGCGGTATCTCCTACAGGGAAAGTGCCAGGAGGGAATTGTCGAGCTTGTTCTCAGTGTCTCTGAGAATTGCTCTGATTATCCCTGTGACCTCTTTGCTAAGACTCTCCGGAGAGCCGTCCTCAAAACAAACACACATCTTGACATATCTCCCACATTGATCGCAGTGTCTCCAGGAACGGCATTCAAGGAGCCAGGAACTTTTCTCCCTACACTGTCCATTGAGTTGTCCTCAAAACCAATATACATCCTGCTATATCTCCCACATGGAAAGTGCCAGGAGGGAGAAGTGGCGATTATGTTTAGACTTTCTCGGAACTGCTTCAAATCAACTAGATATCTTTGTGCTGTAAATCTCCCAACAGCCAAACGCAAAAGCAGCAAACATCTCGCTGTATGTCCCACATCCAAAGTGCCAAGAGAGAGCTTGCTCTCCCTGTCTTTGAGTACTGTTTTCGCTGTGCCGGTTACCTCTTTGCTAACATTCTCTTCAGCGCTGCAGGGAAACCAGGAACCACGTGGAGAAGGCACCCACACTGAAAGTGCCTGGAGGGAACATTGGGGCTTCTTCTCAGTGTCTCTGACATAGGGTTTCACTGTCCCGGGAAAGTCTCTGCTAACACCCTGCAGAGCGCTGTGCCCAATCTACAGAAACGTCTTGCGGTATCTCCTACAGGGAAAGTGCCAGGAGGGAATTGTCGAGCTTGTTCTCAGTGTCTCTGAGAATTGCTCTGATTATCCCTGTGACCTCTTTGCTAAGACTCTCCAGAGAGCCGTCCTCAAAACCAACACACATCTTGACATATCTCCCTCATTGATCGCAGTGTCTCCAGGAACGGCATTCAAGGAGCCAGGAACTTTTCTCCCTACACTGTCCATTGAGTTGTCCTCAAAACCAATATACATCCTGCTATATCTCCCACATGGAAAGTGCCAGGAGGGAGAAGTGGCGATTATGTTTAGACTTTCTCGGAACTGCTTCAAATCAACTAGATATCTTTGTGCTGTAAATCTCCCAACAGCCAAACGCAAAAGCAGCAAACATCTCGCTGTATGTCCCACATCCAAAGTGCCAAGAGAGAGCTTGCTCTCCCTGTCTTTGAGTACTGTTTTCACTGTCCCGGTTACCTCTTTGATAACATTCTCTTCAGCGCTGCAGGGAAACCAGGAACCACGTGGAGAAGGCACCCACACTGAAAGTGCCTGGAGGGAACATTGGGGCTTCTTCTCAGTGTCTCTGACATAGGGTTTCACTGTCCCGGGAAAGTCTCTGCTAACACCCTGCAGAGCGCTGTGCCCAATCTACAGAAACGTCTTGCGGTATCTCCTACAGGGAAAGTGCCAGGAGGGAATTGTCGAGCTTGTTCTCAGTGTCTCTGAGAATTGCTCTGATTATCCCTGTGACCTCTTTGCTAAGACTCTCCAGAGAGCCGTCCTCAAAACCAACACACATCTTGACATATCTCCCTCATTGATCGCAGTGTCTCCAGGAACGGCATTCAAGGAGCCAGGAACTTTTCTCCCTACACTGTCCATTGAGTTGTCCTCAAAACCAATATACATCCTGCTATATCTCCCACATG
The DNA here is from genome assembly GCF_963924245.1 of Chroicocephalus ridibundus. Taxonomy (NCBI): domain Eukaryota; kingdom Metazoa; phylum Chordata; class Aves; order Charadriiformes; family Laridae; genus Chroicocephalus; species Chroicocephalus ridibundus. The sequence continues at coordinate 32,817 of NW_026961702.1, forward strand.
GAAAGTGCCAGGAGGGAGAAGTGGCGATTATGTTTAGACTTTCTCGGAACTGCTTCAAATCAACTAGATATCTTTGTGCTGTAAATCTCCCAACAGCCAAACGCAAAAGCAGCAAACATCTCGCTGTATGTCCCACATCCAAAGTGCCAAGAGAGAGCTTGCTCTCCCTCTCTTTGAGTACTGTTTTCGCTGTGCCGGTTACCTCTTTGCTAACATTCTCTTCAGCGCTGCAGGGAAACCAGGAACCACGTGGAGAAGGCACCCACACTGAAAGTGCCTGGAGGGAACATTGGGGCTTCTTCTCAGTGTCTCTGACATAGGGTTTCACTGTCCCGGGAAAGTCTCTGCTAACACCCTGCAGAGCGCTGTGCCCAATCTACAGAAACGTCTTGCGGTATCTCCTACAGGGAAAGTGCCAGGAGGGAACTGTCCATCTTGTTCTCAGTGTCTCTGAGAATTGCTCTGATTATCCCTGTGACCTCTTTGCTAAGACTCTCCAGAGAGCCGTCCTCAAAACCAACACACATCTTGACATATCTCCCTCATTGATCGCAGTGTCTCCAGGAACGGCATTCAAGGAGCCAGGAACTTTTCTCCCTACACTGTCCATTGAGTTGTCCTCAAAACCAATATACATCCTGCTATATCTCCCACATGGAAAGTGCCAGGAGGGAGAAGTGGCGATTATGTTTAGACTTTCTTGGAACTGCTTCAAATCAACTAGATATCTTTGTGCTGTAAATCTCCCAACAGCCAAACGCAAAAGCAGCAAACATCTCGCTGTATGTCCCACATCCAAAGTGCCAAGAGAGAGCTTGCTCTCCCTCTCTTTGAGTACTGTTTTCACTGTCCCGGTTACCTCTTTGCTAACATTCTCTTCAGCGCTGCAGGGAAACCAGGAACCACGTGGAGAAGGCACCCACACTGAAAGTGCCTGGAGGGAACATTGGGGCTTCTTCTCAGTGTCTCTGACATAGGGTTTCACTGTCCCGGGAAAGTCTCTGCTAACACCCTGCAGAGCGCTGTGCCCAATCTACAGAAACGTCTTGCGGTATCTCCTACAGGGAAAGTGCCAGGAGGGAACTGTCCATCTTGTTCTCAGTGTCTCTGAGAATTGCTCTGATTATCCCTGTGACCTCTTTGCTAAGACTCTCCAGAGAGCCGTCCTCAAAACCAACACACATCTTGACATATCTCCCACATTGATCGCAGTGTCTCCAGGAACGGCATTCAAGGAGCCAGGAACTTTTCTCCCTACACTGTCCATTGAGTTGTCCTCAAAACCAATATACATCCTGCTATATCTCCCACATGGAAAGTGCCAGGAGGGAGAAGTGGCGATTATGTTTAGACTTTCTCGGAACTGCTTCAAATCAACTAGATATCTTTGTGCTGTAAATCTCCCAACAGCCAAACGCAAAAGCAGCAAACATCTCGCTGTATGTCCCACATCCAAAGTGCCAAGAGAGAGCTTGCTCTCCCTGTCTTTGAGTACTGTTTTCGCTGTGCCGGTTACCTCTTTGCTAACATTCTCTTCAGCGCTGCAGGGAAACCAGGAACCACGTGGAGAAGGCACCCACACTGAAAGTGCCTGGAGGGAACATTGGGGCTTCTTCTCAGTGTCTCTGACATAGGGTTTCACTGTCCCGGGAAAGTCTCTGCTAACACCCTGCAGAGCGCTGTGCCCAATCTACAGAAACGTCTTGCGGTATCTCCTACAGGGAAAGTGCCAGGAGGGAATTGTCGAGCTTGTTCTCAGTGTCTCTGAGAATTGCTCTGATTATCCCTGTGACCTCTTTGCTAAGACTCTCCAGAGAGCCGTCCTCAAAACAAACACACATCTTGACATATCTCCCACATTGATCGCAGTGTCTCCAGGAACGGCATTCAAGGAGCCAGGAACTTTTCTCCCTACACTGTCCATTGAGTTGTCCTCAAAACCAATATACATCCTGCTATATCTCCCACATGGAAAGTGCCAGGAGGGAGAAGTGGCGATTATGTTTAGACTTTCTCGGAACTGCTTCAAATCAACTAGATATCTTTGTGCTGTAAATCTCCCAACAGCCAAACGCAAAAGCAGCAAACATCTCGCTGTATGTCCCACATCCAAAGTGCCAAGAGAGAGCTTGCTCTCCCTCTCTTTGAGTACTGTTTTCACTGTCCCGGTTACCTCTTTGCTAACATTCTCTTCAGCGCTGCAGGGAAACCAGGAACCACGTGGAGAAGGCACCCACACTGAAAGTGCCTGGAGGGAACATTGGGGCTTCTTCTCAGTGTCTCTGACATAGGGTTTCACTGTCCCGGGAAAGTCTCTGCTAACACCCTGCAGAGCGCTGTGCCCAATCTACAGAAACGTCTTGCGGTATCTCCTACAGGGAAAGTGCCAGGAGGGAACTGTCCATCTTGTTCTCAGTGTCTCTGAGAATTGCTCTGATTATCCCTGTGACCTCTTTGCTAAGACTCTCCAGAGAGCCGTCCTCAAAACAAACACACATCTTGACATATCTCCCACATTGATCGCAGTGTCTCCAGGAACGGCATTCAAGGAGCCAGGAACTTTTCTCCCTACACTGTCCATTGAGTTGTCCTCAAAACCAATATACATCCTGCTATATCTCCCACATGGAAAGTGCCAGGAGGGAGAAGTGGCGATTATGTTTAGACTTTCTCGGAACTGCTTCAAATCAACTAGATATCTTTGTGCTGTAAATCTCCCAACAGCCAAACGCAAAAGCAGCAAACATCTCGCTGTATGTCCCACATCCAAAGTGCCAAGAGAGAGCTTGCTCTCCCTGTCTTTGAGTACTGTTTTCGCTGTGCCGGTTACCTCTTTGCTAACATTCTCTTCAGCGCTGCAGGGAAACCAGGAACCACGTGGAGAAGGCACCCACACTGAAAGTGCCTGGAGGGAACATTGGGGCTTCTTCTCAGTGTCTCTGACATAGGGTTTCACTGTCCCGGGAAAGTCTCTGCTAACACCCTGCAGAGCGCTGTGCCCAATCTACAGAAACGTCTTGCGGTATCTCCTACAGGGAAAGTGCCAGGAGGGAATTGTCGAGCTTGTTCTCAGTGTCTCTGAGAATTGCTCTGATTATCCCTGTGACCTCTTTGCTAAGACTCTCCAGAGAGCCGTCCTCAAAACCAACACACATCTTGACATATCTCCCTCATTGATCGCAGTGTCTCCAGGAACGGCATTCAAGGAGCCAGGAACTTTTCTCCCTACACTGTCCATTGAGTTGTCCTCAAAACCAATATACATCCTGCTATATCTCCCACATGGAAAGTGCCAGGAGGGAGAAGTGGCGATTATGTTTAGACTTTCTCGGAACTGCTTCAAATCAACTAGATATCTTTGTGCTGTAAATCTCCCAACAGCCAAACGCAAAAGCAGCAAACATCTCGCTGTATGTCCCACATCCAAAGTGCCAAGAGAGAGCTTGCTCTCCCTGTCTTTGAGTACTGTTTTCACTGTCCCGGTTACCTCTTTGATAACATTCTCTTCAGCGCTGCAGGGAAACCAGGAACCACGTGGAGAAGGCACCCACACTGAAAGTGCCTGGAGGGAACATTGGGGCTTCTTCTCAGTGTCTCTGACATAGGGTTTCACTGTCCCGGGAAAGTCTCTGCTAACACCCTGCAGAGCGCTGTGCCCAATCTACAGAAACGTCTTGCGGTATCTCCTACAGGGAAAGTGCCAGGAGGGAATTGTCGAGCTTGTTCTCAGTGTCTCTGAGAATTGCTCTGATTATCCCTGTGACCTCTTTGCTAAGACTCTCCAGAGAGCCGTCCTCAAAACCAACACACATCTTGACATATCTCCCTCATTGATCGCAGTGTCTCCAGGAACGGCATTCAAGGAGCCAGGAACTTTTCTCCCTACACTGTCCATTGAGTTGTCCTCAAAACCAATATACATCCTGCTATATCTCCCACATGGAAAGTGCCAGGAGGGAGAAGTGGCGATTATGTTTAGACTTTCTCGGAACTGCTTCAAATCAACTAGATATCTTTGTGCTGTAAATCTCCCAACAGCCAAACGCAAAAGCAGCAAACATCTCGCTGTATGTCCCACATCCAAAGTGCCAAGAGAGAGCTTGCTCTCCCTCTCTTTGAGTACTGTTTTCGCTGTGCCGGTTACCTCTTTGCTAACATTCTCTTCAGCGCTGCAGGGAAACCAGGAACCACGTGGAGAAGGCACCCACACTGAAAGTGCCTGGAGGGAACATTGGGGCTTCTTCTCAGTGTCTCTGACATAGGGTTTCACTGTCCCGGGAAAGTCTCTGCTAACACCCTGCAGAGCGCTGTGCCCAATCTACAGAAACGTCTTGCGGTATCTCCTACAGGGAAAGTGCCAGGAGGGAACTGTCCATCTTGTTCTCAGTGTCTCTGAGAATTGCTCTGATTATCCCTGTGACCTCTTTGCTAAGACTCTCCAGAGAGCCGTCCTCAAAACCAACACACATCTTGACATATCTCCCTCATTGATCGCAGTGTCTCCAGGAACGGCATTCAAGGAGCCAGGAACTTTTCTCCCTACACTGTCCATTGAGTTGTCCTCAAAACCAATATACATCCTGCTATATCTCCCACATGGAAAGTGCCAGGAGGGAGAAGTGGCGATTATGTTTAGACTTTCTTGGAACTGCTTCAAATCAACTAGATATCTTTGTGCTGTAAATCTCCCAACAGCCAAACGCAAAAGCAGCAAACATCTCGCTGTATGTCCCACATCCAAAGTGCCAAGAGAGAGCTTGCTCTCCCTCTCTTTGAGTACTGTTTTCACTGTCCCGGTTACCTCTTTGCTAACATTCTCTTCAGCGCTGCAGGGAAACCAGGAACCACGTGGAGAAGGCACCCACACTGAAAGTGCCTGGAGGGAACATTGGGGCTTCTTCTCAGTGTCTCTGACATAGGGTTTCACTGTCCCGGGAAAGTCTCTGCTAACACCCTGCAGAGCGCTGTGCCCAATCTACAGAAACGTCTTGCGGTATCTCCTACAGGGAAAGTGCCAGGAGGGAACTGTCCATCTTGTTCTCAGTGTCTCTGAGAATTGCTCTGATTATCCCTGTGACCTCTTTGCTAAGACTCTCCAGAGAGCCGTCCTCAAAACCAACACACATCTTGACATATCTCCCACATTGATCGCAGTGTCTCCAGGAACGGCATTCAAGGAGCCAGGAACTTTTCTCCCTACACTGTCCATTGAGTTGTCCTCAAAACCAATATACATCCTGCTATATCTCCCACATGGAAAGTGCCAGGAGGGAGAAGTGGCGATTATGTTTAGACTTTCTCGGAACTGCTTCAAATCAACTAGATATCTTTGTGCTGTAAATCTCCCAACAGCCAAACGCAAAAGCAGCAAACATCTCGCTGTATGTCCCACATCCAAAGTGCCAAGAGAGAGCTTGCTCTCCCTGTCTTTGAGTACTGTTTTCGCTGTGCCGGTTACCTCTTTGCTAACATTCTCTTCAGCGCTGCAGGGAAACCAGGAACCACGTGGAGAAGGCACCCACACTGAAAGTGCCTGGAGGGAACATTGGGGCTTCTTCTCAGTGTCTCTGACATAGGGTTTCACTGTCCCGGGAAAGTCTCTGCTAACACCCTGCAGAGCGCTGTGCCCAATCTACAGAAACGTCTTGCGGTATCTCCTACAGGGAAAGTGCCAGGAGGGAATTGTCGAGCTTGTTCTCAGTGTCTCTGAGAATTGCTCTGATTATCCCTGTGACCTCTTTGCTAAGACTCTCCAGAGAGCCGTCCTCAAAACCAACACACATCTTGACATATCTCCCACATTGATCGCAGTGTCTCCAGGAACGGCATTCAAGGAGCCAGGAACTTTTCTCCCTACACTGTCCATTGAGTTGTCCTCAAAACCAATATACATCCTGCTATATCTCCCACATGGAAAGTGCCAGGAGGGAGAAGTGGCGATTATGTTTAGACTTTCTCGGAACTGCTTCAAATCAACTAGATATCTTTGTGCTGTAAATCTCCCAACAGCCAAACGCAAAAGCAGCAAACATCTCGCTGTATGTCCCACATCCAAAGTGCCAAGAGAGAGCTTGCTCTCCCTCTCTTTGAGTACTGTTTTCACTGTCCCGGTTACCTCTTTGCTAACATTCTCTTCAGCGCTGCAGGGAAACCAGGAACCACGTGGAGAAGGCACCCACACTGAAAGTGCCTGGAGGGAACATTGGGGCTTCTTCTCAGTGTCTCTGACATAGGGTTTCACTGTCCCGGGAAAGTCTCTGCTAACACCCTGCAGAGCGCTGTGCCCAATCTACAGAAACGTCTTGCGGTATCTCCTACAGGGAAAGTGCCAGGAGGGAACTGTCCATCTTGTTCTCAGTGTCTCTGAGAATTGCTCTGATTATCCCTGTGACCTCTTTGCTAAGACTCTCCAGAGAGCCGTCCTCAAAACAAACACACATCTTGACATATCTCCCACATTGATCGCAGTGTCTCCAGGAACGGCATTCAAGGAGCCAGGAACTTTTCTCCCTACACTGTCCATTGAGTTGTCCTCAAAACCAATATACATCCTGCTATATCTCCCACATGGAAAGTGCCAGGAGGGAGAAGTGGCGATTATGTTTAGACTTTCTCGGAACTGCTTCAAATCAACTAGATATCTTTGTGCTGTAAATCTCCCAACAGCCAAACGCAAAAGCAGCAAACATCTCGCTGTATGTCCCACATCCAAAGTGCCAAGAGAGAGCTTGCTCTCCCTGTCTTTGAGTACTGTTTTCGCTGTGCCGGTTACCTCTTTGCTAACATTCTCTTCAGCGCTGCAGGGAAACCAGGAACCACGTGGAGAAGGCACCCACACTGAAAGTGCCTGGAGGGAACATTGGGGCTTCTTCTCAGTGTCTCTGACATAGGGTTTCACTGTTCCGGGAAAGTCTCTGCTAACACCCTGCAGAGCGCTGTGCCCAATCTACAGAAACGTCTTGCGGTATCTCCTACAGGGAAAGTGCCAGGAGGGAATTGTCGAGCTTGTTCTCAGTGTCTCTGAGAATTGCTCTGATTATCCCTGTGACCTCTTTGCTAAGACTCTCCAGAGAGCCGTCCTCAAAACCAACACACATCTTGACATATCTCCCTCATTGATCGCAGTGTCTCCAGGAACGGCATTCAAGGAGCCAGGAACTTTTCTCCCTACACTGTCCATTGAGTTGTCCTCAAAACCAATATACATCCTGCTATATCTCCCACATGGAAAGTGCCAGGAGGGAGAAGTGGCGATTATGTTTAGACTTTCTCGGAACTGCTTCAAATCAACTAGATATCTTTGTGCTGTAAATCTCCCAACAGCCAAACGCAAAAGCAGCAAACATCTCGCTGTATGTCCCACATCCAAAGTGCCAAGAGAGAGCTTGCTCTCCCTGTCTTTGAGTACTGTTTTCGCTGTGCCGGTTACCTCTTTGCTAACATTCTCTTCAGCGCTGCAGGGAAACCAGGAACCACGTGGAGAAGGCACCCACACTGAAAGTGCCTGGAGGGAACATTGGGGCTTCTTCTCAGTGTCTCTGACATAGGGTTTCACTGTCCCGGGAAAGTCTCTGCTAACACCCTGCAGAGCGCTGTGCCCAATCTACAGAAACGTCTTGCGGTATCTCCTACAGGGAAAGTGCCAGGAGGGAATTGTCGAGCTTGTTCTCAGTGTCTCTGAGAATTGCTCTGATTATCCCTGTGACCTCTTTGCTAAGACTCTCCAGAGAGCCGTCCTCAAAACCAACACACATCTTGACATATCTCCCTCATTGATCGCAGTGTCTCCAGGAACGGCATTCAAGGAGCCAGGAACTTTTCTCCCTACACTGTCCATTGAGTTGTCCTCAAAACCAATATACATCCTGCTATATCTCCCACATGGAAAGTGCCAGGAGGGAGAAGTGGCGATTATGTTTAGACTTTCTCGGAACTGCTTCAAATCAACTAGATATCTTTGTGCTGTAAATCTCCCAACAGCCAAACGCAAAAGCAGCAAACATCTCGCTGTATGTCCCACATCCAAAGTGCCAAGAGAGAGCTTGCTCTCCCTGTCTTTGAGTACTGTTTTCGCTGTGCCGGTTACCTCTTTGCTAACATTCTCTTCAGCGCTGCAGGGAAACCAGGAACCACGTGGAGAAGGCACCCACACTGAAAGTGCCTGGAGGGAACATTGGGGCTTCTTCTCAGTGTCTCTGACATAGGGTTTCACTGTCCCGGGAAAGTCTCTGCTAACACCCTGCAGAGCGCTGTGCCCAATCTACAGAAACGTCTTGCGGTATCTCCTACAGGGAAAGTGCCAGGAGGGAACTGTCCATCTTGTTCTCAGTGTCTCTGAGAATTGCTCTGATTATCCCTGTGACCTCTTTGCTAAGACTCTCCAGAGAGCCGTCCTCAAAACAAACACACATCTTGACATATCTCCCACATTGATCGCAGTGTCTCCAGGAACGGCATTCAAGGAGCCAGGAACTTTTCTCCCTACACTGTCCATTGAGTTGTCCTCAAAACCAATATACATCCTGCTATATCTCCCACATGGAAAGTGCCAGGAGGGAGAAGTGGCGATTATGTTTAGACTTTCTCGGAACTGCTTCAAATCAACTAGATATCTTTGTGCTGTAAATCTCCCAACAGCCAAACGCAAAAGCAGCAAACATCTCGCTGTATGTCCCACATCCAAAGTGCCAAGAGAGAGCTTGCTCTCCCTGTCTTTGAGTACTGTTTTCGCTGTGCCGGTTACCTCTTTGCTAACATTCTCTTCAGCGCTGCAGGGAAACCAGGAACCACGTGGAGAAGGCACCCACACTGAAAGTGCCTGGAGGGAACATTGGGGCTTCTTCTCAGTGTCTCTGACATAGGGTTTCACTGTCCCGGGAAAGTCTCTGCTAACACCCTGCAGAGCGCTGTGCCCAATCTACAGAAACGTCTTGCGGTATCTCCTACAGGGAAAGTGCCAGGAGGGAATTGTCGAGCTTGTTCTCAGTGTCTCTGAGAATTGCTCTGATTATCCCTGTGACCTCTTTGCTAAGACTCTCCAGAGAGCCGTCCTCAAAACCAACACACATCTTGACATATCTCCCTCATTGATCGCAGTGTCTCCAGGAACGGCATTCAAGGAGCCAGGAACTTTTCTCCCTACACTGTCCATTGAGTTGTCCTCAAAACCAATATACATCCTGCTATATCTCCCACATGGAAAGTGCCAGGAGGGAGAAGTGGCGATTATGTTTAGACTTTCTCGGAACTGCTTCAAATCAACTAGATATCTTTGTGCTGTAAATCTCCCAACAGCCAAACGCAAAAGCAGCAAACATCTCGCTGTATGTCCCACATCCAAAGTGCCAAGAGAGAGCTTGCTCTCCCTGTCTTTGAGTACTGTTTTCGCTGTGCCGGTTACCTCTTTGCTAACATTCTCTTCAGCGCTGCAGGGAAACCAGGAACCACGTGGAGAAGGCACCCACACTGAAAGTGCCTGGAGGGAACATTGGGGCTTCTTCTCAGTGTCTCTGACATAGGGTTTCACTGTCCCGGGAAAGTCTCTGCTAACACCCTGCAGAGCGCTGTGCCCAATCTACAGAAACGTCTTGCGGTATCTCCTACAGGGAAAGTGCCAGGAGGGAATTGTCGAGCTTGTTCTCAGTGTCTCTGAGAATTGCTCTGATTATCCCTGTGACCTCTTTGCTAAGACTCTCCAGAGAGCCGTCCTCAAAACCAACACACATCTTGACATATCTCCCTCATTGATCGCAGTGTCTCCAGGAACGGCATTCAAGGAGCCAGGAACTTTTCTCCCTACACTGTCCATTGAGTTGTCCTCAAAACCAATATACATCCTGCTATATCTCCCACATGGAAAGTGCCAGGAGGGAGAAGTGGCGATTATGTTTAGACTTTCTCGGAACTGCTTCAAATCAACTAGATATCTTTGTGCTGTAAATCTCCCAACAGCCAAACGCAAAAGCAGCAAACATCTCGCTGTATGTCCCACATCCAAAGTGCCAAGAGAGAGCTTGCTCTCCCTGTCTTTGAGTACTGTTTTCACTGTCCCGGTTACCTCTTTGCTAACATTCTCTTCAGCGCTGCAGGGAAACCAGGAACCACGTGGAGAAGGCACCCACACTGAAAGTGCCTGGAGGGAACATTGGGGCTTCTTCTCAGTGTCTCTGACATAGGGTTTCACTGTCCCGGGAAAGTCTCTGCTAACACCCTGCAGAGCGCTGTGCCCAATCTACAGAAACGTCTTGCGGTATCTCCTACAGGGAAAGTGCCAGGAGGGAATTGTCGAGCTTGTTCTCAGTGTCTCTGAGAATTGCTCTGATTATCCCTGTGACCTCTTTGCTAAGACTCTCCGGAGAGCCGTCCTCAAAACAAACACACATCTTGACATATCTCCCACATTGATCGCAGTGTCTCCAGGAACGGCATTCAAGGAGCCAGGAACTTTTCTCCCTACACTGTCCATTGAGTTGTCCTCAAAACCAATATACATCCTGCTATATCTCCCACATGGAAAGTGCCAGGAGGGAGAAGTGGCGATTATGTTTAGACTTTCTCGGAACTGCTTCAAATCAACTAGATATCTTTGTGCTGTAAATCTCCCAACAGCCAAACGCAAAAGCAGCAAACATCTCGCTGTATGTCCCACATCCAAAGTGCCAAGAGAGAGCTTGCTCTCCCTGTCTTTGAGTACTGTTTTCGCTGTGCCGGTTACCTCTTTGCTAACATTCTCTTCAGCGCTGCAGGGAAACCAGGAACCACGTGGAGAAGGCACCCACACTGAAAGTGCCTGGAGGGAACATTGGGGCTTCTTCTCAGTGTCTCTGACATAGGGTTTCACTGTCCCGGGAAAGTCTCTGCTAACACCCTGCAGAGCGCTGTGCCCAATCTACAGAAACGTCTTGCGGTATCTCCTACAGGGAAAGTGCCAGGATGGAATTGTCGAGCTTGTTCTCAGTGTCTCTGAGAATTGCTCTGATTATCCCTGTGACCTCTTTGCTAAGACTCTCCAGAGAGCCGTCCTCAAAACCAACACACATCTTGACATATCTCCCTCATTGATCGCAGTGTCTCCAGGAACGGCATTCAAGGAGCCAGGAACTTTTCTCCCTACACTGTCCATTGAGTTGTCCTCAAAACCAATATACATCCTGCTATATCTCCCACATGGAAAGTGCCAGGAGGGAGAAGTGGCGATTATGTTTAGACTTTCTCGGAACTGCTTCAAATCAACTAGATATCTTTGTGCTGTAAATCTCCCAACAGCCAAACGCAAAAGCAGCAAACATCTCGCTGTATGTCCCACATCCAAAGTGCCAAGAGAGAGCTTGCTCTCCCTGTCTTTGAGTACTGTTTTCACTGTCCCGGTTACCTCTTTGCTAACATTCTCTTCAGCGCTGCAGGGAAACCAGGAACCACGTGGAGAAGGCACCCACACTGAAAGTGCCTGGAGGGAACATTGGGGCTTCTTCTCAGTGTCTCTGACATAGGGTTTCACTGTCCCGGGAAAGTCTCTGCTAACACCCTGCAGAGCGCTGTGCCCAATCTACAGAAACGTCTTGCGGTATCTCCTACAGGGAAAGTGCCAGGAGGGAACTGTCCATCTTGTTCTCAGTGTCTCTGGGAATTGCTCTGATTATCCCTGTGACCTCTTTGCTAAGACTCTCCAGAGAGCCGTCCTCAAAACAAACACACATCTTGACATATCTCCCACATTGATCGCAGTGTCTCCAGGAACGGCATTCAAGGAGCCAGGAACTTTTCTCCCTACACTGTCCATTGAGTTGTCCTCAAAACCAATATACATCCTGCTATATCTCCCACATGGAAAGTGCCAGGAGGGAGAAGTGGCGATTATGTTTAGACTTTCTCGGAACTGCTTCAAATCAACTAGATATCTTTGTGCTGTAAATCTCCCAACAGCCAAACGCAAAAGCAGCAAACATCTCGCTGTATGTCCCACATCCAAAGTGCCAAGAGAGAGCTTGCTCTCCCTGTCTTTGAGTACTGTTTTCGCTGTGCCGGTTACCTCTTTGCTAACATTCTCTTCAGCGCTGCAGGGAAACCAGGAACCACGTGGAGAAGGCACCCACACTGAAAGTGCCTGGAGGGAACATTGGGGCTTCTTCTCAGTGTCTCTGACATAGGGTTTCACTGTCCCGGGAAAGTCTCTGCTAACACCCTGCAGAGCGCTGTGCCCAATCTACAGAAACGTCTTGCGGTATCTCCTACAGGGAAAGTGCCAGGAGGGAATTGTCCATCTTGTTCTCAGTGTCTCTGAGAATTGCTCTGATTATCCCTGTGACCTCTTTGCTAAGACTCTCCAGAGAGCCGTCCTCAAAACCAACACACATCTTGACATATCTCCCACATTGATCGCAGTGTCTCCAGGAACGGCATTCAAGGAGCCAGGAACTTTTCTCCCTACACTGTCCATTGAGTTGTCCTCAAAACCAATATACATCCTGCTATATCTCCCACATGGAAAGTGCCAGGAGGGAGAAGTGGCGATTATGTTTAGACTTTCTCGGAACTGCTTCAAATCAACTAGATATCTTTGTGCTGTAAATCTCCCAACAGCCAAACGCAAAAGCAGCAAACATCTCGCTGTATGTCCCACATCCAAAGTGCCAAGAGAGAGCTTGCTCTCCCTGTCTTTGAGTACTGTTTTCGCTGTGCCGGTTACCTCTTTGCTAACATTCTCTTCAGCGCTGCAGGGAAACCAGGAACCACGTGGAGAAGGCACCCACACTGAAAGTGCCTGGAGGGAACATTGGGGCTTCTTCTCAGTGTCTCTGACATAGGGTTTCACTGTCCCGGGAAAGTCTCTGCTAACACCCTGCAGAGCGCTGTGCCCAATCTACAGAAACGTCTTGCGGTATCTCCTACAGGGAAAGTGCCAGGAGGGAACTGTCCATCTTGTTCTCAGTGTCTCTGAGAATTGCTCTGATTATCCCTGTGACCTCTTTGCTAAGACTCTCCAGAGAGCCGTCCTCAAAACAAACACACATCTTGACATATCTCCCACATTGATCGCAGTGTCTCCAGGAACGGCATTCAAGGAGCCAGGAACTTTTCTCCCTACACTGTCCATTGAGTTGTCCTCAAAACCAATATACATCCTGCTATATCTCCCACATGGAAAGTGCCAGGAGGGAGAAGTGGCGATTATGTTTAGACTTTCTCGGAACTGCTTCAAATCAACTAGATATCTTTGTGCTGTAAATCTCCCAACAGCCAAACGCAAAAGCAGCAAACATCTCGCTGTATGTCCCACATCCAAAGTGCCAAGAGAGAGCTTGCTCTCCCTCTCTTTGAGTACTGTTTTCGCTGTGCCGGTTACCTCTTTGCTAACATTCTCTTCAGCGCTGCAGGGAAACCAGGAACCACGTGGAGAAGGCACCCACACTGAAAGTGCCTGGAGGGAACATTGGGGCTTCTTCTCAGTGTCTCTGACATAGGGTTTCACTGTCCCGGGAAAGTCTCTGCTAACACCCTGCAGAGCGCTGTGCCCAATCTACAGAAACGTCTTGCGGTATCTCCTACAGGGAAAGTGCCAGGAGGGAACTGTCCATCTTGTTCTCAGTGTCTCTGAGAATTGCTCTGATTATCCCTGTGACCTCTTTGCTAAGACTCTCCAGAGAGCCGTCCTCAAAACAAACACACATCTTGACATATCTCCCACATTGATCGCAGTGTCTCCAGGAACGGCATTCAAGGAGCCAGGAACTTTTCTCCCTACACTGTCCATTGAGTTGTCCTCAAAACCAATATACATCCTGCTATATCTCCCACATGGAAAGTGCCAGGAGGGAGAAGTGGCGATTATGTTTAGACTTTCTCGGAACTGCTTCAAATCAACTAGATATCTTTGTGCTGTAAATCTCCCAACAGCCAAACGCAAAAGCAGCAAACATCTCGCTGTATGTCCCACATCCAAAGTGCCAAGAGAGAGCTTGCTCTCCCTGTCTTTGAGTACTGTTTTCGCTGTGCCGGTTACCTCTTTGCTAACATTCTCTTCAGCGCTGCAGGGAAACCAGGAACCACGTGGAGAAGGCACCCACACTGAAAGTGCCTGGAGGGAACATTGGGGCTTCTTCTCAGTGTCTCTGACATAGGGTTTCACTGTCCCGGGAAAGTCTCTGCTAACACCCTGCAGAGCGCTGTGCCCAATCTACAGAAACGTCTTGCGGTATCTCCTACAGGGAAAGTGCCAGGAGGGAATTGTCGAGCTTGTTCTCAGTGTCTCTGAGAATTGCTCTGATTATCCCTGTGACCTCTTTGCTAAGACTCTCCAGAGAGCCGTCCTCAAAACCAACACACATCTTGACATATCTCCCTCATTGATCGCAGTGTCTCCAGGAACGGCATTCAAGGAGCCAGGAACTTTTCTCCCTACACTGTCCATTGAGTTGTCCTCAAAACCAATATACATCCTGCTATATCTCCCACATGGAAAGTGCCAGGAGGGAGAAGTGGCGATTATGTTTAGACTTTCTCGGAACTGCTTCAAATCAACTAGATATCTTTGTGCTGTAAATCTCCCAACAGCCAAACGCAAAAGCAGCAAACATCTCGCTGTATGTCCCACATCCAAAGTGCCAAGAGAGAGCTTGCTCTCCCTGTCTTTGAGTACTGTTTTCACTGTCCCGGTTACCTCTTTGCTAACATTCTCTTCAGCGCTGCAGGGAAACCAGGAACCACGTGGAGAAGGCACCCACACTGAAAGTGCCTGGAGGGAACATTGGGGCTTCTTCTCAGTGTCTCTGACATAGGGTTTCACTGTCCCGGGAAAGTCTCTGCTAACACCCTGCAGAGCGCTGTGCCCAATCTACAGAAACGTCTTGCGGTATCTCCTACAGGGAAAGTGCCAGGAGGGAATTGTCGAGCTTGTTCTCAGTGTCTCTGAGAATTGCTCTGATTATCCCTGTGACCTCTTTGCTAAGACTCTCCAGAGAGCCGTCCTCAAAACCAACACACATCTTGACATATCTCCCTCATTGATCGCAGTGTCTCCAGGAACGGCATTCAAGGAGCCAGGAACTTTTCTCCCTACACTGTCCATTGAGTTGTCCTCAAAACCAATATACATCCTGCTATATCTCCCACATGGAAAGTGCCAGGAGGGAGAAGTGGCGATTATGTTTAGACTTTCTCGGAACTGCTTCAAATCAACTAGATATCTTTGTGCTGTAAATCTCCCAACAGCCAAACGCAAAAGCAGCAAACATCTCGCTGTATGTCCCACATCCAAAGTGCCAAGAGAGAGCTTGCTCTCCCTCTCTTTGAGTACTGTTTTCGCTGTGCCGGTTACCTCTTTGCTAACATTCTCTTCAGCGCTGCAGGGAAACCAGGAACCACGTGGAGAAGGCACCCACACTGAAAGTGCCTGGAGGGAACATTGGGGCTTCTTCTCAGTGTCTCTGACATAGGGTTTCACTGTCCCGGGAAAGTCTCTGCTAACACCCTGCAGAGCGCTGTGCCCAATCTACAGAAACGTCTTGCGGTATCTCCTACAGGGAAAGTGCCAGGAGGGAATTGTCGAGCTTGTTCTCAGTGTCTCTGAGAATTGCTCTGATTATCCCTGTGACCTCTTTGCTAAGACTCTCCAGAGAGCCGTCCTCAAAACCAACACACATCTTGACATATCTCCCTCATTGATCGCAGTGTCTCCAGGAACGGCATTCAAGGAGCCAGGAAGTTTTCTCCCTACACTGTCCATTGAGTTGTCCTCAAAACCAATATACATCCTGCTATATCTCCCACATGGAAAGTGCCAGGAGGGAGAAGTGGCGATTATGTTTAGACTTTCTCGGAACTGCTTCAAATCAACTAGATATCTTTGTGCTGTAAATCTCCCAACAGCCAAACGCAAAAGCAGCAAACATCTCGCTGTATGTCCCACATCCAAAGTGCCAAGAGAGAGCTTGCTCTCCCTGTCTTTGAGTACTGTTTTCACTGTCCCGGTTACCTCTTTGCTAACATTCTCTTCAGCGCTGCAGGGAAACCAGGAACCACGTGGAGAAGGCACCCACACTGAAAGTGCCTGGAGGGAACATTGGG
Organism: Chroicocephalus ridibundus; assembly: GCF_963924245.1. Classification (NCBI taxonomy): domain Eukaryota; kingdom Metazoa; phylum Chordata; class Aves; order Charadriiformes; family Laridae; genus Chroicocephalus; species Chroicocephalus ridibundus. The sequence continues at coordinate 48,879 of NW_026961702.1, forward strand.
GCTTCTTCTCAGTGTCTCTGACATAGGGTTTCACTGTCCCGGGAAAGTCTCTGCTAACACCCTGCAGAGCGCTGTGCCCAATCTACAGAAACGTCTTGCGGTATCTCCTACAGGGAAAGTGCCAGGAGGGAATTGTCGAGCTTGTTCTCAGTGTCTCTGAGAATTGCTCTGATTATCCCTGTGACCTCTTTGCTAAGACTCTCCAGAGAGCCGTCCTCAAAACCAACACACATCTTGACATATCTCCCACATTGATCGCAGTGTCTCCAGGAACGGCATTCAAGGAGCCAGGAACTTTTCTCCCTACACTGTCCATTGAGTTGTCCTCAAAACCAATATACATCCTGCTATATCTCCCACATGGAAAGTGCCAGGAGGGAGAAGTGGCGATTATGTTTAGACTTTCTCGGAACTGCTTCAAATCAACTAGATATCTTTGTGCTGTAAATCTCCCAACAGCCAAACGCAAAAGCAGCAAACATCTCGCTGTATGTCCCACATCCAAAGTGCCAAGAGAGAGCTTGCTCTCCCTCTCTTTGAGTACTGTTTTCACTGTCCCGGTTACCTCTTTGCTAACATTCTCTTCAGCGCTGCAGGGAAACCAGGAACCACGTGGAGAAGGCACCCACACTGAAAGTGCCTGGAGGGAACATTGGGGCTTCTTCTCAGTGTCTCTGACATAGGGTTTCACTGTCCCGGGAAAGTCTCTGCTAACACCCTGCAGAGCGCTGTGCCCAATCTACAGAAACGTCTTGCGGTATCTCCTACAGGGAAAGTGCCAGGAGGGAACTGTCCATCTTGTTCTCAGTGTCTCTGAGAATTGCTCTGATTATCCCTGTGACCTCTTTGCTAAGACTCTCCAGAGAGCCGTCCTCAAAACCAACACACATCTTGACATATCTCCCACATTGATCGCAGTGTCTCCAGGAACGGCATTCAAGGAGCCAGGAACTTTTCTCCCTACACTGTCCATTGAGTTGTCCTCAAAACCAATATACATCCTGCTATATCTCCCACATGGAAAGTGCCAGGAGGGAGAAGTGGCGATTATGTTTAGACTTTCTCGGAACTGCTTCAAATCAACTAGATATCTTTGTGCTGTAAATCTCCCAACAGCCAAACGCAAAAGCAGCAAACATCTCGCTGTATGTCCCACATCCAAAGTGCCAAGAGAGAGCTTGCTCTCCCTGTCTTTGAGTACTGTTTTCGCTGTGCCGGTTACCTCTTTGCTAACATTCTCTTCAGCGCTGCAGGGAAACCAGGAACCACGTGGAGAAGGCACCCACACTGAAAGTGCCTGGAGGGAACATTGGGGCTTCTTCTCAGTGTCTCTGACATAGGGTTTCACTGTCCCGGGAAAGTCTCTGCTAACACCCTGCAGAGCGCTGTGCCCAATCTACAGAAACGTCTTGCGGTATCTCCTACAGGGAAAGTGCCAGGAGGGAATTGTCGAGCTTGTTCTCAGTGTCTCTGAGAATTGCTCTGATTATCCCTGTGACCTCTTTGCTAAGACTCTCCAGAGAGCCGTCCTCAAAACCAACACACATCTTGACATATCTCCCTCATTGATCGCAGTGTCTCCAGGAACGGCATTCAAGGAGCCAGGAACTTTTCTCCCTACACTGTCCATTGAGTTGTCCTCAAAACCAATATACATCCTGCTATATCTCCCACATGGAAAGTGCCAGGAGGGAGAAGTGGCGATTATGTTTAGACTTTCTCGGAACTGCTTCAAATCAACTAGATATCTTTGTGCTGTAAATCTCCCAACAGCCAAACGCAAAAGCAGCAAACATCTCGCTGTATGTCCCACATCCAAAGTGCCAAGAGAGAGCTTGCTCTCCCTGTCTTTGAGTACTGTTTTCGCTGTCCCGGTTACCTCTTTGCTAACATTCTCTTCAGCGCTGCAGGGAAACCAGGAACCACGTGGAGAAGGCACCCACACTGAAAGTGCCTGGAGGGAACATTGGGGCTTCTTCTCAGTGTCTCTGACATAGGGTTTCACTGTCCCGGGAAAGTCTCTGCTAACACCCTGCAGAGCGCTGTGCCCAATCTACAGAAACGTCTTGCGGTATCTCCTACAGGGAAAGTGCCAGGAGGGAATTGTCGAGCTTGTTCTCAGTGTCTCTGAGAATTGCTCTGATTATCCCTGTGACCTCTTTGCTAAGACTCTCCAGAGAGCCGTCATCAAAACCAACACACATCTTGACATATCTCCCTCATTGATCGCAGTGTCTCCAGGAACGGCATTCAAGGAGCCAGGAACTTTTCTCCCTACACTGTCCATTGAGTTGTCCTCAAAACCAATATACATCCTGCTATATCTCCCACATGGAAAGTGCCAGGAGGGAGAAGTGGCGATTATGTTTAGACTTTCTCGGAACTGCTTCAAATCAACTAGATATCTTTGTGCTGTAAATCTCCCAACAGCCAAACGCAAAAGCAGCAAACATCTCGCTGTATGTCCCACATCCAAAGTGCCAAGAGAGAGCTTGCTCTCCCTCTCTTTGAGTACTGTTTTCGCTGTGCCGGTTACCTCTTTGCTAACATTCTCTTCAGCGCTGCAGGGAAACCAGGAACCACGTGGAGAAGGCACCCACACTGAAAGTGCCTGGAGGGAACATTGGGGCTTCTTCTCAGTGTCTCTGACATAGGGTTTCACTGTCCCGGGAAAGTCTCTGCTAACACCCTGCAGAGCGCTGTGCCCAATCTACAGAAACGTCTTGCGGTATCTCCTACAGGGAAAGTGCCAGGAGGGAATTGTCGAGCTTGTTCTCAGTGTCTCTGAGAATTGCTCTGATTATCCCTGTGACCTCTTTGCTAAGACTCTCCAGAGAGCCGTCCTCAAAACCAACACACATCTTGACATATCTCCCACATTGATCGCAGTGTCTCCAGGAACGGCATTCAAGGAGCCAGGAACTTTTCTCCCTACACTGTCCATTGAGTTGTCCTCAAAACCAATATACATCCTGCTATATCTCCCACATGGAAAGTGCCAGGAGGGAGAAGTGGCGATTATGTTTAGACTTTCTCGGAACTGCTTCAAATCAACTAGATATCTTTGTGCTGTAAATCTCCCAACAGCCAAACGCAAAAGCAGCAAACATCTCGCTGTATGTCCCACATCCAAAGTGCCAAGAGAGAGCTTGCTCTCCCTGTCTTTGAGTACTGTTTTCACTGTCCCGGTTACCTCTTTGCTAACATTCTCTTCAGCGCTGCAGGGAAACCAGGAACCACGTGGAGAAGGCACCCACACTGAAAGTGCCTGGAGGGAACATTGGGGCTTCTTCTCAGTGTCTCTGACATAGGGTTTCACTGTCCCGGGAAAGTCTCTGCTAACACCCTGCAGAGCGCTGTGCCCAATCTACAGAAACGTCTTGCGGTATCTCCTACAGGGAAAGTGCCAGGAGGGAATTGTCGAGCTTGTTCTCAGTGTCTCTGAGAATTGCTCTGATTATCCCTGTGACCTCTTTGCTAAGACTCTCCAGAGAGCCGTCCTCAAAACCAACACACATCTTGACATATCTCCCACATTGATCGCAGTGTCTCCAGGAACGGCATTCAAGGAGCCAGGAACTTTTCTCCCTACACTGTCCATTGAGTTGTCCTCAAAACCAATATACATCCTGCTATATCTCCCACATGGAAAGTGCCAGGAGGGAGAAGTGGCGATTATGTTTAGACTTTCTCGGAACTGCTTCAAATCAACTAGATATCTTTGTGCTGTAAATCTCCCAACAGCCAAACGCAAAAGCAGCAAACATCTCGCTGTATGTCCCACATCCAAAGTGCCAAGAGAGAGCTTGCTCTCCCTCTCTTTGAGTACTGTTTTCACTGTCCCGGTTACCTCTTTGCTAACATTCTCTTCAGCCCTGCAGGGAAACCAGGAACCACGTGGAGAAGGCACCCACACTGAAAGTGCCTGGAGGGAACATTGGGGCTTCTTCTCAGTGTCTCTGACATAGGGTTTCACTGTCCCGGGAAAGTCTCTGCTAACACCCTGCAGAGCGCTGTGCCCAATCTACAGAAACGTCTTGCGGTATCTCCTACAGGGAAAGTGCCAGGAGGGAACTGTCCATCTTGTTCTCAGTGTCTCTGAGAATTGCTCTGATTATCCCTGTGACCTCTTTGCTAAGACTCTCCAGAGAGCCGTCCTCAAAACAAACACACATCTTGACATATCTCCCACATTGATCGCAGTGTCTCCAGGAACGGCATTCAAGGAGCCAGGAACTTTTCTCCCTACACTGTCCATTGAGTTGTCCTCAAAACCAATATACATCCTGCTATATCTCCCACATGGAAAGTGCCAGGAGGGAGAAGTGGCGATTATGTTTAGACTTTCTCGGAACTGCTTCAAATCAACTAGATATCTTTGTGCTGTAAATCTCCCAACAGCCAAACGCAAAAGCAGCAAACATCTCGCTGTATGTCCCACATCCAAAGTGCCAAGAGAGAGCTTGCTCTCCCTGTCTTTGAGTACTGTTTTCGCTGTGCCGGTTACCTCTTTGCTAACATTCTCTTCAGCGCTGCAGGGAAACCAGGAACCACGTGGAGAAGGCACCCACACTGAAAGTGCCTGGAGGGAACATTGGGGCTTCTTCTCAGTGTCTCTGACATAGGGTTTCACTGTCCCGGGAAAGTCTCTGCTAACACCCTGCAGAGCGCTGTGCCCAATCTACAGAAACGTCTTGCGGTATCTCCTACAGGGAAAGTGCCAGGAGGGAACTGTCCATCTTGTTCTCAGTGTCTCTGGGAATTGCTCTGATTATCCCTGTGACCTCTTTGCTAAGACTCTCCAGAGAGCCGTCCTCAAAACCAACACACATCTTGACATATCTCCCTCATTGATCGCAGTGTCTCCAGGAACGGCATTCAAGGAGCCAGGAACTTTTCTCCCTACACTGTCCATTGAGTTGTCCTCAAAACCAATATACATCCTGCTATATCTCCCACATGGAAAGTGCCAGGAGGGAGAAGTGGCGATTATGTTTAGACTTTCTCGGAACTGCTTCAAATCAACTAGATATCTTTGTGCTGTAAATCTCCCAACAGCCAAACGCAAAAGCAGCAAACATCTCGCTGTATGTCCCACATCCAAAGTGCCAAGAGAGAGCTTGCTCTCCCTCTCTTTGAGTACTGTTTTCGCTGTGCCGGTTACCTCTTTGCTAACATTCTCTTCAGCGCTGCAGGGAAACCAGGAACCACGTGGAGAAGGCACCCACACTGAAAGTGCCTGGAGGGAACATTGGGGCTTCTTCTCAGTGTCTCTGACATAGGGTTTCACTGTCCCGGGAAAGTCTCTGCTAACACCCTGCAGAGCGCTGTGCCCAATCTACAGAAACGTCTTGCGGTATCTCCTACAGGGAAAGTGCCAGGAGGGAACTGTCCATCTTGTTCTCAGTGTCTCTGAGAATTGCTCTGATTATCCCTGTGACCTCTTTGCTAAGACTCTCCAGAGAGCCGTCCTCAAAACAAACACACATCTTGACATATCTCCCACATTGATCGCAGTGTCTCCAGGAACGGCATTCAAGGAGCCAGGAACTTTTCTCCCTACACTGTCCATTGAGTTGTCCTCAAAACCAATATACATCCTGCTATATCTCCCACATGGAAAGTGCCAGGAGGGAGAAGTGGCGATTATGTTTAGACTTTCTCGGAACTGCTTCAAATCAACTAGATATCTTTGTGCTGTAAATCTCCCAACAGCCAAACGCAAAAGCAGCAAACATCTCGCTGTATGTCCCACATCCAAAGTGCCAAGAGAGAGCTTGCTCTCCCTGTCTTTGAGTACTGTTTTCGCTGTGCCGGTTACCTCTTTGCTAACATTCTCTTCAGCGCTGCAGGGAAACCAGGAACCACGTGGAGAAGGCACCCACACTGAAAGTGCCTGGAGGGAACATTGGGGCTTCTTCTCAGTGTCTCTGACATAGGGTTTCACTGTCCCGGGAAAGTCTCTGCTAACACCCTGCAGAGCGCTGTGCCCAATCTACAGAAACGTCTTGCGGTATCTCCTACAGGGAAAGTGCCAGGAGGGAATTGTCGAGCTTGTTCTCAGTGTCTCTGAGAATTGCTCTGATTATCCCTGTGACCTCTTTGCTAAGACTCTCCAGAGAGCCGTCCTCAAAACCAACACACATCTTGACATATCTCCCTCATTGATCGCAGTGTCTCCAGGAACGGCATTCAAGGAGCCAGGAACTTTTCTCCCTACACTGTCCATTGAGTTGTCCTCAAAACCAATATACATCCTGCTATATCTCCCACATGGAAAGTGCCAGGAGGGAGAAGTGGCGATTATGTTTAGACTTTCTCGGAACTGCTTCAAATCAACTAGATATCTTTGTGCTGTAAATCTCCCAACAGCCAAACGCAAAAGCAGCAAACATCTCGCTGTATGTCCCACATCCAAAGTGCCAAGAGAGAGCTTGCTCTCCCTCTCTTTGAGTACTGTTTTCGCTGTGCCGGTTACCTCTTTGCTAACATTCTCTTCAGCGCTGCAGGGAAACCAGGAACCACGTGGAGAAGGCACCCACACTGAAAGTGCCTGGAGGGAACATTGGGGCTTCTTCTCAGTGTCTCTGACATAGGGTTTCACTGTCCCGGGAAAGTCTCTGCTAACACCCTGCAGAGCGCTGTGCCCAATCTACAGAAACGTCTTGCGGTATCTCCTACAGGGAAAGTGCCAGGAGGGAATTGTCGAGCTTGTTCTCAGTGTCTCTGAGAATTGCTCTGATTATCCCTGTGACCTCTTTGCTAAGACTCTCCAGAGAGCCGTCCTCAAAACCAACACACATCTTGACATATCTCCCTCATTGATCGCAGTGTCTCCAGGAACGGCATTCAAGGAGCCAGGAAGTTTTCTCCCTACACTGTCCATTGAGTTGTCCTCAAAACCAATATACATCCTGCTATATCTCCCACATGGAAAGTGCCAGGAGGGAGAAGTGGCGATTATGTTTAGACTTTCTCGGAACTGCTTCAAATCAACTAGATATCTTTGTGCTGTAAATCTCCCAACAGCCAAACGCAAAAGCAGCAAACATCTCGCTGTATGTCCCACATCCAAAGTGCCAAGAGAGAGCTTGCTCTCCCTGTCTTTGAGTACTGTTTTCACTGTCCCGGTTACCTCTTTGCTAACATTCTCTTCAGCGCTGCAGGGAAACCAGGAACCACGTGGAGAAGGCACCCACACTGAAAGTGCCTGGAGGGAACATTGGGGCTTCTTCTCAGTGTCTCTGACATAGGGTTTCACTGTCCCGGGAAAGTCTCTGCTAACACCCTGCAGAGCGCTGTGCCCAATCTACAGAAACGTCTTGCGGTATCTCCTACAGGGAAAGTGCCAGGAGGGAATTGTCGAGCTTGTTCTCAGTGTCTCTGAGAATTGCTCTGATTATCCCTGTGACCTCTTTGCTAAGACTCTCCGGAGAGCCGTCCTCAAAACAAACACACATCTTGACATATCTCCCACATTGATCGCAGTGTCTCCAGGAACGGCATTCAAGGAGCCAGGAACTTTTCTCCCTACACTGTCCATTGAGTTGTCCTCAAAACCAATATACATCCTGCTATATCTCCCACATGGAAAGTGCCAGGAGGGAGAAGTGGCGATTATGTTTAGACTTTCTCGGAACTGCTTCAAATCAACTAGATATCTTTGTGCTGTAAATCTCCCAACAGCCAAACGCAAAAGCAGCAAACATCTCGCTGTATGTCCCACATCCAAAGTGCCAAGAGAGAGCTTGCTCTCCCTGTCTTTGAGTACTGTTTTCGCTGTGCCGGTTACCTCTTTGCTAACATTCTCTTCAGCGCTGCAGGGAAACCAGGAACCACGTGGAGAAGGCACCCACACTGAAAGTGCCTGGAGGGAACATTGGGGCTTCTTCTCAGTGTCTCTGACATAGGGTTTCACTGTCCCGGGAAAGTCTCTGCTAACACCCTGCAGAGCGCTGTGCCCAATCTACAGAAACGTCTTGCGGTATCTCCTACAGGGAAAGTGCCAGGAGGGAATTGTCGAGCTTGTTCTCAGTGTCTCTGAGAATTGCTCTGATTATCCCTGTGACCTCTTTGCTAAGACTCTCCAGAGAGCCGTCCTCAAAACCAACACACATCTTGACATATCTCCCTCATTGATCGCAGTGTCTCCAGGAACGGCATTCAAGGAGCCAGGAACTTTTCTCCCTACACTGTCCATTGAGTTGTCCTCAAAACCAATATACATCCTGCTATATCTCCCACATGGAAAGTGCCAGGAGGGAGAAGTGGCGATTATGTTTAGACTTTCTCGGAACTGCTTCAAATCAACTAGATATCTTTGTGCTGTAAATCTCCCAACAGCCAAACGCAAAAGCAGCAAACATCTCGCTGTATGTCCCACATCCAAAGTGCCAAGAGAGAGCTTGCTCTCCCTGTCTTTGAGTACTGTTTTCACTGTCCCGGTTACCTCTTTGCTAACATTCTCTTCAGCGCTGCAGGGAAACCAGGAACCACGTGGAGAAGGCACCCACACTGAAAGTGCCTGGAGGGAACATTGGGGCTTCTTCTCAGTGTCTCTGACATAGGGTTTCACTGTCCCGGGAAAGTCTCTGCTAACACCCTGCAGAGCGCTGTGCCCAATCTACAGAAACGTCTTGCGGTATCTCCTACAGGGAAAGTGCCAGGAGGGAACTGTCCATCTTGTTCTCAGTGTCTCTGAGAATTGCTCTGATTATCCCTGTGACCTCTTTGCTAAGACTCTCCAGAGAGCCGTCCTCAAAACAAACACACATCTTGACATATCTCCCTCATTGATCGCAGTGTCTCCAGGAACGGCATTCAAGGAGCCAGGAACTTTTCTCCCTACACTGTCCATTGAGTTGTCCTCAAAACCAATATACATCCTGCTATATCTCCCACATGGAAAGTGCCAGGAGGGAGAAGTGGCGATTATGTTTAGACTTTCTCGGAACTGCTTCAAATCAACTAGATATCTTTGTGCTGTAAATCTCCCAACAGCCAAACGCAAAAGCAGCAAACATCTCGCTGTATGTCCCACATCCAAAGTGCCAAGAGAGAGCTTGCTCTCCCTGTCTTTGAGTACTGTTTTCGCTGTGCCGGTTACCTCTTTGCTAACATTCTCTTCAGCGCTGCAGGGAAACCAGGAACCACGTGGAGAAGGCACCCACACTGAAAGTGCCTGGAGGGAACATTGGGGCTTCTTCTCAGTGTCTCTGACATAGGGTTTCACTGTCCCGGGAAAGTCTCTGCTAACACCCTGCAGAGCGCTGTGCCCAATCTACAGAAACGTCTTGCGGTATCTCCTACAGGGAAAGTGCCAGGAGGGAACTGTCCATCTTGTTCTCAGTGTCTCTGAGAATTGCTCTGATTATCCCTGTGACCTCTTTGCTAAGACTCTCCAGAGAGCCGTCCTCAAAACAAACACACATCTTGACATATCTCCCACATTGATCGCAGTGTCTCCAGGAACGGCATTCAAGGAGCCAGGAACTTTTCTCCCTACACTGTCCATTGAGTTGTCCTCAAAACCAATATACATCCTGCTATATCTCCCACATGGAAAGTGCCAGGAGGGAGAAGTGGCGATTATGTTTAGACTTTCTCGGAACTGCTTCAAATCAACTAGATATCTTTGTGCTGTAAATCTCCCAACAGCCAAACGCAAAAGCAGCAAACATCTCGCTGTATGTCCCACATCCAAAGTGCCAAGAGAGAGCTTGCTCTCCCTGTCTTTGAGTACTGTTTTCACTGTCCCGGTTACCTCTTTGCTAACATTCTCTTCAGCGCTGCAGGGAAACCAGGAACCACGTGGAGAAGGCACCCACACTGAAAGTGCCTGGAGGGAACATTGGGGCTTCTTCTCAGTGTCTCTGACATAGGGTTTCACTGTCCCGGGAAAGTCTCTGCTAACACCCTGCAGAGCGCTGTGCCCAATCTACAGAAACGTCTTGCGGTATCTCCTACAGGGAAAGTGCCAGGAGGGAATTGTCGAGCTTGTTCTCAGTGTCTCTGAGAATTGCTCTGATTATCCCTGTGACCTCTTTGCTAAGACTCTCCGGAGAGCCGTCCTCAAAACAAACACACATCTTGACATATCTCCCACATTGATCGCAGTGTCTCCAGGAACGGCATTCAAGGAGCCAGGAACTTTTCTCCCTACACTGTCCATTGAGTTGTCCTCAAAACCAATATACATCCTGCTATATCTCCCACATGGAAAGTGCCAGGAGGGAGAAGTGGCGATTATGTTTAGACTTTCTCGGAACTGCTTCAAATCAACTAGATATCTTTGTGCTGTAAATCTCCCAACAGCCAAACGCAAAAGCAGCAAACATCTCGCTGTATGTCCCACATCCAAAGTGCCAAGAGAGAGCTTGCTCTCCCTGTCTTTGAGTACTGTTTTCACTGTCCCGGTTACCTCTTTGCTAACATTCTCTTCAGCGCTGCAGGGAAACCAGGAACCACGTGGAGAAGGCACCCACACTGAAAGTGCCTGGAGGGAACATTGGGGCTTCTTCTCAGTGTCTCTGACATAGGGTTTCACTGTCCCGGGAAAGTCTCTGCTAACACCCTGCAGAGCGCTGTGCCCAATCTACAGAAACGTCTTGCGGTATCTCCTACAGGGAAAGTGCCAGGAGGGAATTGTCGAGCTTGTTCTCAGTGTCTCTGAGAATTGCTCTGATTATCCCTGTGACCTCTTTGCTAAGACTCTCCGGAGAGCCGTCCTCAAAACAAACACACATCTTGACATATCTCCCACATTGATCGCAGTGTCTCCAGGAACGGCATTCAAGGAGCCAGGAACTTTTCTCCCTACACTGTCCATTGAGTTGTCCTCAAAACCAATATACATCCTGCTATATCTCCCACATGGAAAGTGCCAGGAGGGAGAAGTGGCGATTATGTTTAGACTTTCTCGGAACTGCTTCAAATCAACTAGATATCTTTGTGCTGTAAATCTCCCAACAGCCAAACGCAAAAGCAGCAAACATCTCGCTGTATGTCCCACATCCAAAGTGCCAAGAGAGAGCTTGCTCTCCCTGTCTTTGAGTACTGTTTTCGCTGTGCCGGTTACCTCTTTGCTAACATTCTCTTCAGCGCTGCAGGGAAACCAGGAACCACGTGGAGAAGGCACCCACACTGAAAGTGCCTGGAGGGAACATTGGGGCTTCTTCTCAGTGTCTCTGACATAGGGTTTCACTGTCCCGGGAAAGTCTCTGCTAACACCCTGCAGAGCGCTGTGCCCAATCTACAGAAACGTCTTGCGGTATCTCCTACAGGGAAAGTGCCAGGAGGGAATTGTCGAGCTTGTTCTCAGTGTCTCTGAGAATTGCTCTGATTATCCCTGTGACCTCTTTGCTAAGACTCTCCAGAGAGCCGTCCTCAAAACCAACACACATCTTGACATATCTCCCTCATTGATCGCAGTGTCTCCAGGAACGGCATTCAAGGAGCCAGGAACTTTTCTCCCTACACTGTCCATTGAGTTGTCCTCAAAACCAATATACATCCTGCTATATCTCCCACATGGAAAGTGCCAGGAGGGAGAAGTGGCGATTATGTTTAGACTTTCTCGGAACTGCTTCAAATCAACTAGATATCTTTGTGCTGTAAATCTCCCAACAGCCAAACGCAAAAGCAGCAAACATCTCGCTGTATGTCCCACATCCAAAGTGCCAAGAGAGAGCTTGCTCTCCCTGTCTTTGAGTACTGTTTTCGCTGTGCCGGTTACCTCTTTGCTAACATTCTCTTCAGCGCTGCAGGGAAACCAGGAACCACGTGGAGAAGGCACCCACACTGAAAGTGCCTGGAGGGAACATTGGGGCTTCTTCTCAGTGTCTCTGACATAGGGTTTCACTGTCCCGGGAAAGTCTCTGCTAACACCCTGCAGAGCGCTGTGCCCAATCTACAGAAACGTCTTGCGGTATCTCCTACAGGGAAAGTGCCAGGAGGGAATTGTCGAGCTTGTTCTCAGTGTCTCTGAGAATTGCTCTGATTATCCCTGTGACCTCTTTGCTAAGACTCTCCAGAGAGCCGTCCTCAAAACCAACACACATCTTGACATATCTCCCTCATTGATCGCAGTGTCTCCAGGAACGGCATTCAAGGAGCCAGGAAGTTTTCTCCCTACACTGTCCATTGAGTTGTCCTCAAAACCAATATACATCCTGCTATATCTCCCACATGGAAAGTGCCAGGAGGGAGAAGTGGCGATTATGTTTAGACTTTCTCGGAACTGCTTCAAATCAACTAGATATCTTTGTGCTGTAAATCTCCCAACAGCCAAACGCAAAAGCAGCAAACATCTCGCTGTATGTCCCACATCCAAAGTGCCAAGAGAGAGCTTGCTCTCCCTGTCTTTGAGTACTGTTTTCACTGTCCCGGTTACCTCTTTGCTAACATTCTCTTCAGCGCTGCAGGGAAACCAGGAACCACGTGGAGAAGGCACCCACACTGAAAGTGCCTGGAGGGAACATTGGGGCTTCTTCTCAGTGTCTCTGACATAGGGTTTCACTGTCCCGGGAAAGTCTCTGCTAACACCCTGCAGAGCGCTGTGCCCAATCTACAGAAACGTCTTGCGGTATCTCCTACAGGGAAAGTGCCAGGAGGGAATTGTCGAGCTTGTTCTCAGTGTCTCTGAGAATTGCTCTGATTATCCCTGTGACCTCTTTGCTAAGACTCTCCGGAGAGCCGTCCGCAAAACCAACACACATCTTGACATATCTCCCTCATTGATCGCAGTGTCTCCAGGAACGGCATTCAAGGAGCCAGGAACTTTTCTCCCTACACTGTCCATTGAGTTGTCCTCAAAACCAATATACATCCTGCTATATCTCCCACATGGAAAGTGCCAGGAGGGAGAAGTGGCGATTATGTTTAGACTTTCTCGGAACTGCTTCAAATCAACTAGATATCTTTGTGCTGTAAATCTCCCAACAGCCAAACGCAAAAGCAGCAAACATCTCGCTGTATGTCCCACATCCAAAGTGCCAAGAGAGAGCTTGCTCTCCCTGTCTTTGAGTACTGTTTTCACTGTCCCGGTTACCTCTTTGCTAACATTCTCTTCAGCGCTGCAGGGAAACCAGGAACCACGTGGAGAAGGCACCCACACTGAAAGTGCCTGGAGGGAACATTGGGGCTTCTTCTCAGTGTCTCTGACATAGGGTTTCACTGTCCCGGGAAAGTCTCTGCTAACACCCTGCAGAGCGCTGTGCCCAATCTACAGAAACGTCTTGCGGTATCTCCTACAGGGAAAGTGCCAGGAGGGAACTGTCCATCTTGTTCTCAGTGTCTCTGAGAATTGCTCTGATTATCCCTGTGACCTCTTTGCTAAGACTCTCCAGAGAGCCGTCCTCAAAACAAACACACATCTTGACATATCTCCCACATTGATCGCAGTGTCTCCAGGAACGGCATTCAAGGAGCCAGGAACTTTTCTCCCTACACTGTCCATTGAGTTGTCCTCAAAACCAATATACATCCTGCTATATCTCCCACATGGAAAGTGCCAGGAGGGAGAAGTGGCGATTATGTTTAGACTTTCTCGGAACTGCTTCAAATCAACTAGATATCTTTGTGCTGTAAATCTCCCAACAGCCAAACGCAAAAGCAGCAAACATCTCGCTGTATGTCCCACATCCAAAGTGCCAAGAGAGAGCTTGCTCTCCCTGTCTTTGAGTACTGTTTTCGCTGTGCCGGTTACCTCTTTGCTAACATTCTCTTCAGCGCTGCAGGGAAACCAGGAACCACGTGGAGAAGGCACCCACACTGAAAGTGCCTGGAGGGAACATTGGGGCTTCTTCTCAGTGTCTCTGACATAGGGTTTCACTGTCCCGGGAAAGTCTCTGCTAACACCCTGCAGAGCGCTGTGCCCAATCTACAGAAACGTCTTGCGGTATCTCCTACAGGGAAAGTGCCAGGAGGGAATTGTCCATCTTGTTCTCAGTGTCTCTGAGAATTGCTCTGATTATCCCTGTGACCTCTTTGCTAAGACTCTCCAGAGAGCCGTCCTCAAAACCAACACACATCTTGACATATCTCCCACATTGATCGCAGTGTCTCCAGGAACGGCATTCAAGGAGCCAGGAACTTTTCTCCCTACACTGTCCATTGAGTTGTCCTCAAAACCAATATACATCCTGCTATATCTCCCACATGGAAAGTGCCAGGAGGGAGAAGTGGCGATTATGTTTAGACTTTCTCGGAACTGCTTCAAATCAACTAGATATCTTTGTGCTGTAAATCTCCCAACAGCCAAACGCAAAAGCAGCAAACATCTCGCTGTATGTCCCACATCCAAAGTGCCAAGAGAGAGCTTGCTCTCCCTGTCTTTGAGTACTGTTTTCGCTGTCCCGGTTACCTCTTTGCTAACATTCTCTTCAGCGCTGCAGGGAAACCAGGAACCACGTGGAGAAGGCACCCACACTGAAAGTGCCTGGAGGGAACATTGGGGCTTCTTCTCAGTGTCTCTGACATAGGGTTTCACTGTCCCGGGAAAGTCTCTGCTAACACCCTGCAGAGCGCTGTGCCCAATCTACAGAAACGTCTTGCGGTATCTCCTACAGGGAAAGTGCCAGGAGGGAACTGTCCATCTTGTTCTCAGTGTCTCTGAGAATTGCTCTGATTATCCCTGTGACCTCTTTGCTAAGACTCTCCAGAGAGCCGTCCTCAAAACAAACACACATCTTGACATATCTCCCACATTGATCGCAGTGTCTCCAGGAACGGCATTCAAGGAGCCAGGAACTTTTCTCCCTACACTGTCCATTGAGTTGTCCTCAAAACCAATATACATCCTGCTATATCTCCCACATGGAAAGTGCCAGGAGGGAGAAGTGGCGATTATGTTTAGACTTTCTTGGAACTGCTTCAAATCAACTAGATATCTTTGTGCTGTAAATCTCCCAACAGCCAAACGCAAAAGCAGCAAACATCTCGCTGTATGTCCCACATCCAAAGTGCCAAGAGAGAGCTTGCTCTCCCTGTCTTTGAGTACTGTTTTCGCTGTGCCGGTTACCTCTTTGCTAACATTCTCTTCAGCGCTGCAGGGAAACCAGGAACCACGTGGAGAAGGCACCCACACTGAAAGTGCCTGGAGGGAACATTGGGGCTTCTTCTCAGTGTCTCTGACATAGGGTTTCACTGTCCCGGGAAAGTCTCTGCTAACACCCTGCAGAGCGCTGTGCCCAATCTACAGAAACGTCTTGCGGTATCTCCTACAGGGAAAGTGCCAGGAGGGAATTGTCGAGCTTGTTCTCAGTGTCTCTGAGAATTGCTCTGATTATCCCTGTGACCTCTTTGCTAAGACTCTCCAGAGAGCCGTCCTCAAAACCAACACACATCTTGACATATCTCCCTCATTGATCGCAGTGTCTCCAGGAACGGCATTCAAGGAGCCAGGAACTTTTCTCCCTACACTGTCCATTGAGTTGTCCTCAAAACCAATATACATCCTGCTATATCTCCCACATGGAAAGTGCCAGGAGGGAGAAGTGGCGATTATGTTTAGACTTTCTCGGAACTGCTTCAAATCAACTAGATATCTTTGTGCTGTAAATCTCCCAACAGCCAAACGCAAAAGCAGCAAACATCTCGCTGTATGTCCCACATCCAAAGTGCCAAGAGAGAGCTTGCTCTCCCTCTCTTTGAGTACTGTTTTCACTGTCCCGGTTACCTCTTTGCTAACATTCTCTTCAGCGCTGCAGGGAAACCAGGAACCACGTGGAGAAGGCACCCACACTGAAAGTGCCTGGAGGGAACATTGGGGCTTCTTCTCAGTGTCTCTGACATAGGGTTTCACTGTCCCGGGAAAGTCTCTGCTAACACCCTGCAGAGCGCTGTGCCCAATCTACAGAAACGTCTTGCGGTATCTCCTACAGGGAAAGTGCCAGGAGGGAACTGTCCATCTTGTTCTCAGTGTCTCTGAGAATTGCTCTGATTATCCCTGTGACCTCTTTGCTAAGACTCTCCAGAGAGCCGTCCTCAAAACCAACACACATCTTGACATATCTCCCTCATTGATCGCAGTGTCTCCAGGAACGGCATTCAAGGAGCCAGGAACTTTTCTCCCTACACTGTCCATTGAGTTGTCCTCAAAACCAATATACATCCTGCTATATCTCCCACATGGAAAGTGCCAGGAGGGAGAAGTGGCGATTATGTTTAGACTTTCTCGGAACTGCTTCAAATCAACTAGATATCTTTGTGCTGTAAATCTCCCAACAGCCAAACGCAAAAGCAGCAAACATCTCGCTGTATGTCCCACATCCAAAGTGCCAAGAGAGAGCTTGCTCTCCCTGTCTTTGAGTACTGTTTTCACTGTCCTGGTTACCTCTTTGCTAACATTCTCTTCAGCGCTGCAGGGAAACCAGGAACCACGTGGAGAAGGCACCCACACTGAAAGTGCCTGGAGGGAACATTGGGGCTTCTTCTCAGTGTCTCTGACATAGGGTTTCACTGTCCCGGGAAAGTCTCTGCTAACACCCTGCAGAGCGCTGTGCCCAATCTACAGAAACGTCTTGCGGTATCTCCTACAGGGAAAGTGCCAGGAGGGAATTGTCGAGCTTGTTCTCAGTGTCTCTGAGAATTGCTCTGATTATCCCTGTGACCTCTTTGCTAAGACTCTCCAGAGAGCCGTCCTCAAAACCAACACACATCTTGACATATCTCCCTCATTGATCGCAGTGTCTCCAGGAACGGCATTCAAGGAGCCAGGAACTTTTCTCCCTACACTGTCCATTGAGTTGTCCTCAAAACCAATATACATCCTGCTATATCTCCCACATGGAAAGTGCCAGGAGGGAGAAGTGGCGATTATGTTTAGACTTTCTCGGAACTGCTTCAAATCAACTAGATATCTTTGTGCTGTAAATCTCCCAACAGCCAAACGCAAAAGCAGCAAACATCTCGCTGTATGTCCCACATCCAAAGTGCCAAGAGAGAGCTTGCTCTCCCTGTCTTTGAGTACTGTTTTCACTGTCCCGGTTACCTCTTTGCTAACATTCTCTTCAGCGCTGCAGGGAAACCAGGAACCACGTGGAGAAGGCACCCACACTGAAAGTGCCTGGAGGGAACATTGGGGCTTCTTCTCAGTGTCTCTGACATAGGGTTTCACTGTCCCGGGAAAGTCTCTGCTAACACCCTGCAGAGCGCTGTGCCCAATCTACAGAAACGTCTTGCGGTATCTCCTACAGGGAAAGTGCCAGGAGGGAATTGTCGAGCTTGTTCTCAGTGTCTCTGAGAATTGCTCTGATTATCCCTGTGACCTCTTTGCTAAGACTCTCCGGAGAGCCGTCCTCAAAACAAACACACATCTTGACATATCTCCCACATTGATCGCAGTGTCTCCAGGAACGGCATTCAAGGAGCCAGGAACTTTTCTCCCTACACTGTCCATTGAGTTGTCCTCAAAACCAATATACATCCTGCTATATCTCCCACATGGAAAGTGCCAGGAGGGAGAAGTGGCGATTATGTTTAGACTTTCTCGGAACTGCTTCAAATCAACTAGATATCTTTGTGCTGTAAATCTCCCAACAGCCAAACGCAAAAGCAGCAAACATCTCGCTGTATGTCCCACATCCAAAGTGCCAAGAGAGAGCTTGCTCTCCCTGTCTTTGAGTACTGTTTTCGCTGTGCCGGTTACCTCTTTGCTAACATTCTCTTCAGCGCTGCAGGGAAACCAGGAACCACGTGGAGAAGGCACCCACACTGAAAGTGCCTGGAGGGAACATTGGGGCTTCTTCTCAGTGTCTCTGACATAGGGTTTCACTGTCCCGGGAAAGTCTCTGCTAACACCCTGCAGAGCGCTGTGCCCAATCTACAGAAACGTCTTGCGGTATCTCCTACAGGGAAAGTGCCAGGAGGGAATTGTCGAGCTTGTTCTCAGTGTCTCTGAGAATTGCTCTGATTATCCCTGTGACCTCTTTGCTAAGACTCTCCAGAGAGCCGTCCTCAAAACCAACACACATCTTGACATATCTCCCTCATTGATCGCAGTGTCTCCAGGAACGGCATTCAAGGAGCCAGGAACTTTTCTCCCTACACTGTCCATTGAGTTGTCCTCAAAACCAATATACATCCTGCTATATCTCCCACATGGAAAGTGCCAGGAGGGAGAAGTGGCGATTATGTTTAGACTTTCTCGGAACTGCTTCAAATCAACTAGATATCTTTGTGCTGTAAATCTCCCAACAGCCAAACGCAAAAGCAGCAAACATCTCGCTGTATGTCCCACATCCAAAGTGCCAAGAGAGAGCTTGCTCTCCCTGTCTTTGAGTACTGTTTTCACTGTCCCGGTTACCTCTTTGCTAACATTCTCTTCAGCGCTGCAGGGAAACCAGGAACCACGTGGAGAAGGCACCCACACTGAAAGTGCCTGGAGGGAACATTGGGGCTTCTTCTCAGTGTCTCTGACATAGGGTTTCACTGTCCCGGGAAAGTCTCTGCTAACACCCTGCAGAGCGCTGTGCCCAATCTACAGAAACGTCTTGCGGTATCTCCTACAGGGAAAGTGCCAGGAGGGAACTGTCCATCTTGTTCTCAGTGTCTCTGAGAATTGCTCTGATTATCCCTGTGACCTCTTTGCTAAGACTCTCCAGAGAGCCGTCCTCAAAACAAACACACATCTTGACATATCTCCCACATTGATCGCAGTGTCTCCAGGAACGGCATTCAAGGAGCCAGGAACTTTTCTCCCTACACTGTCCATTGAGTTGTCCTCAAAACCAATATACATCCTGCTATATCTCCCACATGGAAAGTGCCAGGAGGGAGAAGTGGCGATTATGTTTAGACTTTCTCGGAACTGCTTCAAATCAACTAGATATCTTTGTGCTGTAAATCTCCCAACAGCCAAACGCAAAAGCAGCAAACATCTCGCTGTATGTCCCACATCCAAAGTGCCAAGAGAGAGCTTGCTCTCCCTGTCTTTGAGTACTGTTTTCGCTGTGCCGGTTACCTCTTTGCTAACATTCTCTTCAGCGCTGCAGGGAAACCAGGAACCACGTGGAGAAGGCACCCACACTGAAAGTGCCTGGAGGGAACATTGGGGCTTCTTCTCAGTGTCTCTGACATAGGGTTTCACTGTCCCGGGAAAGTCTCTGCTAACACCCTGCAGAGCGCTGTGCCCAATCTACAGAAACGTCTTGCGGTATCTCCTACAGGGAAAGTGCCAGGAGGGAATTGTCGAGCTTGTTCTCAGTGTCTCTGAGAATTGCTCTGATTATCCCTGTGACCTCTTTGCTAAGACTCTCCAGAGAGCCGTCCTCAAAACCAACACACATCTTGACATATCTCCCACATTGATCGCAGTGTCTCCAGGAACGGCATTCAAGGAGCCAGGAACTTTTCTCCCTACACTGTCCATTGAGTTGTCCTCAAAACCAATATACATCCTGCTATATCTCCCACATGGAAAGTGCCAGGAGGGAGAAGTGGCGATTATGTTTAGACTTTCTCGGAACTGCTTCAAATCAACTAGATATCTTTGTGCTGTAAATCTCCCAACAGCCAAACGCAAAAGCAGCAAACATCTCGCTGTATGTCCCACATCCAAAGTGCCAAGAGAGAGCTTGCTCTCCCTGTCTTTGAGTACTGTTTTCACTGTCCCGGTTACCTCTTTGCTAACATTCTCTTCAGCGCTGCAGGGAAACCAGGAACCACGTGGAGAAGGCACCCACACTGAAAGTGCCTGGAGGGAACATTGGGGCTTCTTCTCAGTGTCTCTGACATAGGGTTTCACTGTCCCGGGAAAGTCTCTGCTAACACCCTGCAGAGCGCTGTGCCCAATCTACAGAAACGTCTTGCGGTATCTCCTACAGGGAAAGTGCCAGGAGGGAACTGTCCATCTTGTTCTCAGTGTCTCTGAGAATTGCTCTGATTATCCCTGTGACCTCTTTGCTAAGACTCTCCAGAGAGCCGTCCTCAAAACAAACACACATCTTGACATATCTCCCACATTGATCGCAGTGTCTCCAGGAACGGCATTCAAGGAGCCAGGAACTTTTCTCCCTACACTGTCCATTGAGTTGTCCTCAAAACCAATATACATCCTGCTATATCTCCCACATGGAAAGTGCCAGGAGGGAGAAGTGGCGATTATGTTTAGACTTTCTCGGAACTGCTTCAAATCAACTAGATATCTTTGTGCTGTAAATCTCCCAACAGCCAAACGCAAAAGCAGCAAACATCTCGCTGTATGTCCCACATCCAAAGTGCCAAGAGAGAGCTTGCTCTCCCTGTCTTTGAGTACTGTTTTCACTGTCCCGGTTACCTCTTTGCTAACATTCTCTTCAGCGCTGCAGGGAAACCAGGAACCACGTGGAGAAGGCACCCACACTGAAAGTGCCTGGAGGGAACATTGGGGCTTCTTCTCAGTGTCTCTGACATAGGGTTTCACTGTCCCGGGAAAGTCTCTGCTAACACCCTGCAGAGCGCTGTGCCCAATCTACAGAAACGTCTTGCGGTATCTCCTACAGGGAAAGTGCCAGGAGGGAATTGTCGAGCTTGTTCTCAGTGTCTCTGAGAATTGCTCTGATTATCCCTGTGACCTCTTTGCTAAGACTCTCCGGAGAGCCGTCCTCAAAACAAACACACATCTTGACATATCTCCCACATTGATCGCAGTGTCTCCAGGAACGGCATTCAAGGAGCCAGGAACTTTTCTCCCTACACTGTCCATTGAGTTGTCCTCAAAACCAATATACATCCTGCTATATCTCCCACATGGAAAGTGCCAGGAGGGAGAAGTGGCGATTATGTTTAGACTTTCTCGGAACTGCTTCAAATCAACTAGATATCTTTGTGCTGTAAATCTCCCAACAGCCAAACGCAAAAGCAGCAAACATCTCGCTGTATGTCCCACATCCAAAGTGCCAAGAGAGAGCTTGCTCTCCCTGTCTTTGAGTACTGTTTTCACTGTCCCGGTTACCTCTTTGCTAACATTCTCTTCAGCGCTGCAGGGAAACCAGGAACCACGTGGAGAAGGCACCCACACTGAAAGTGCCTGGAGGGAACATTGGGGCTTCTTCTCAGTGTCTCTGACATAGGGTTTCACTGTCCCGGGAAAGTCTCTGCTAACACCCTGCAGAGCGCTGTGCCCAATCTACAGAAACGTCTTGCGGTATCTCCTACAGGGAAAGTGCCAGGAGGGAACTGTCCATCTTGTTCTCAGTGTCTCTGAGAATTGCTCTGATTATCCCTGTGACCTCTTTGCTAAGACTCTCCAGAGAGCCGTCCTCAAAACAAACACACATCTTGACATATCTCCCACATTGATCGCAGTGTCTCCAGGAACGGCATTCAAGGAGCCAGGAACTTTTCTCCCTACACTGTCCATTGAGTTGTCCTCAAAACCAATATACATCCTGCTATATCTCCCACATGGAAAGTGCCAGGAGGGAGAAGTGGCGATTATGTTTAGACTTTCTCGGAACTGCTTCAAATCAACTAGATATCTTTGTGCTGTAAATCTCCCAACAGCCAAACGCAAAAGCAGCAAACATCTCGCTGTATGTCCCACATCCAAAGTGCCAAGAGAGAGCTTGCTCTCCCTGTCTTTGAGTACTGTTTTCGCTGTGCCGGTTACCTCTTTGCTAACATTCTCTTCAGCGCTGCAGGGAAACCAGGAACCACGTGGAGAAGGCACCCACACTGAAAGTGCCTGGAGGGAACATTGGGGCTTCTTCTCAGTGTCTCTGACATAGGGTTTCACTGTCCCGGGAAAGTCTCTGCTAACACCCTGCAGAGCGCTGTGCCCAATCTACAGAAACGTCTTGCGGTATCTCCTACAGGGAAAGTGCCAGGAGGGAATTGTCGAGCTTGTTCTCAGTGTCTCTGAGAATTGCTCTGATTATCCCTGTGACCTCTTTGCTAAGACTCTCCAGAGAGCCGTCCTCAAAACCAACACACATCTTGACATATCTCCCACATTGATCGCAGTGTCTCCAGGAACGGCATTCAAGGAGCCAGGAACTTTTCTCCCTACACTGTCCATTGAGTTGTCCTCAAAACCAATATACATCCTGCTATATCTCCCACATGGAAAGTGCCAGGAGGGAGAAGTGGCGATTATGTTTAGACTTTCTCGGAACTGCTTCAAATCAACTAGATATCTTTGTGCTGTAAATCTCCCAACAGCCAAACGCAAAAGCAGCAAACATCTCGCTGTATGTCCCACATCCAAAGTGCCAAGAGAGAGCTTGCTCTCCCTGTCTTTGAGTACTGTTTTCACTGTCCCGGTTACCTCTTTGCTAACATTCTCTTCAGCGCTGCAGGGAAACCAGGAACCACGTGGAGAAGGCACCCACACTGAAAGTGCCTGGAGGGAACATTGGGGCTTCTTCTCAGTGTCTCTGACATAGGGTTTCACTGTCCCGGGAAAGTCTCTGCTAACACCCTGCAGAGCGCTGTGCCCAATCTACAGAAACGTCTTGCGGTATCTCCTACAGGGAAAGTGCCAGGAGGGAACTGTCCATCTTGTTCTCAGTGTCTCTGAGAATTGCTCTGATTATCCCTGTGACCTCTTTGCTAAGACTCTCCAGAGAGCCGTCCTCAAAACAAACACACATCTTGACATATCTCCCACATTGATCGCAGTGTCTCCAGGAACGGCATTCAAGGAGCCAGGAACTTTTCTCCCTACACTGTCCATTGAGTTGTCCTCAAAACCAATATACATCCTGCTATATCTCCCACATGGAAAGTGCCAGGAGGGAGAAGTGGCGATTATGTTTAGACTTTCTCGGAACTGCTTCAAATCAACTAGATATCTTTGTGCTGTAAATCTCCCAACAGCCAAACGCAAAAGCAGCAAACATCTCGCTGTATGTCCCACATCCAAAGTGCCAAGAGAGAGCTTGCTCTCCCTGTCTTTGAGTACTGTTTTCGCTGTGCCGGTTACCTCTTTGCTAACATTCTCTTCAGCGCTGCAGGGAAACCAGGAACCACGTGGAGAAGGCACCCACACTGAAAGTGCCTGGAGGGAACATTGGGGCTTCTTCTCAGTGTCTCTGACATAGGGTTTCACTGTCCCGGGAAAGTCTCTGCTAACACCCTGCAGAGCGCTGTGCCCAATCTACAGAAACGTCTTGCGGTATCTCCTACAGGGAAAGTGCCAGGAGGGAATTGTCGAGCTTGTTCTCAGTGTCTCTGAGAATTGCTCTGATTATCCCTGTGACCTCTTTGCTAAGACTCTCCAGAGAGCCGTCCTCAAAACCAACACACATCTTGACATATCTCCCACATTGATCGCAGTGTCTCCAGGAACGGCATTCAAGGAGCCAGGAACTTTTCTCCCTACACTGTCCATTGAGTTGTCCTCAAAACCAATATACATCCTGCTATATCTCCCACATGGAAAGTGCCAGGAGGGAGAAGTGGCGATTATGTTTAGACTTTCTCGGAACTGCTTCAAATCAACTAGATATCTTTGTGCTGTAAATCTCCCAACAGCCAAACGCAAAAGCAGCAAACATCTCGCTGTATGTCCCACATCCAAAGTGCCAAGAGAGAGCTTGCTCTCCCTGTCTTTGAGTACTGTTTTCACTGTCCCGGTTACCTCTTTGCTAACATTCTCTTCAGCGCTGCAGGGAAACCAGGAACCACGTGGAGAAGGCACCCACACTGAAAGTGCCTGGAGGGAACATTGGGGCTTCTTCTCAGTGTCTCTGACATAGGGTTTCACTGTCCCGGGAAAGTCTCTGCTAACACCCTGCAGAGCGCTGTGCCCAATCTACAGAAACGTCTTGCGGTATCTCCTACAGGGAAAGTGCCAGGAGGGAACTGTCCATCTTGTTCTCAGTGTCTCTGAGAATTGCTCTGATTATCCCTGTGACCTCTTTGCTAAGACTCTCCAGAGAGCCGTCCTCAAAACAAACACACATCTTGACATATCTCCCACATTGATCGCAGTGTCTCCAGGAACGGCATTCAAGGAGCCAGGAACTTTTCTCCCTACACTGTCCATTGAGTTG
>NW_026961704.1:300000-385567 GCF_963924245.1 Chroicocephalus ridibundus
AGACTCTCCAGAGAGCCGTCCTCAAAACCAACACACATCTTGACATATCTCCCACATTGATCGCAGTGTCTCCAGGAACGGCATTCAAGGAGCCAGGAACTTTTCTCCCTACACTCTCCATTGAGTTGTCCTCAAAACCAATATACATCCTGCTATATCTCCCACATGGAAAGTGCCAGGAGGGAGAAGTGGCGATTATGTTTAGACTTTCTCGGAACTGCTTCAAATCAACTAGATATCTTTGTGCTGTAAATCTCCCAACAGCCAAACGCAAAAGCAGCAAACATCTCGCTGTATGTCCCACATCCAAAGTGCCAAGAGAGAGCTTGCTCTCCCTGTCTTTGAGTACTATTTTCACTGTCCCGGTTATCTCTTTGCTAACATTCTCTTTAGCGCTGCAGGGAAACCAGGAACCACGTGGAGAAGGCACCCACACTGAAAGTGCCTGGAGGGAACATTGGGGCTTCTTCTCAGTGTCTCTGACATAGGGTTTCACTGTCCCGGGAAAGTCTCTGCTAACACCCTGCAGAGCGCTGTGCCCAATCTACAGAAACGTCTTGCGGTATCTCCTACAGGGAAAGTGCCAGGAGGGAATTGTCGAGCTTGTTCTCAGTGTCTCTGAGAATTGCTCTGATTATCCCTGTGACCTCTTTGCTAAGACTCTCCAGAGAGCCGTCCTCAAAACAAACACACATCTTGACATATCTCCCACATTGATCGCAGTGTCTCCAGGAACGGCATTCAAGGAGCCAGGAACTTTTCTCCCTACACTCTCCATTGAGTTGTCCTCAAAACCAATATACATCCTGCTATATCTCCCACATGGAAAGTGCCAGGAGGGAGAAGTGGCGATTATGTTTAGACTTTCTCGGAACTGCTTCAAATCAACTAGATATCTTTGTGCTGTAAATCTCCCAACAGCCAAACGCAAAAGCAGCAAACATCTCGCTGTATGTCCCACATCCAAAGTGCCAAGAGAGAGCTTGCTCTCCCTGTCTTTGAGTACTGTTTTCACTGTCCCGGTTACCTCTTTGCTAACATTCTCTTCAGCGCTGCAGGGAAACCAAGAACCACGTGGAGAAGGCACCCACACTGAAAGTGCCTGGAGGGAACATTGGGGCTTCTTCTCAGTGTCTCTGACATAGGGTTTCACTGTCCCGGGAAAGTCTCTGCTAACACCCTGCAGAGCGCTGTGCCCAATCTACAGAAACGTCTTGCGGTATCTCCTACAGGGAAAGTGCCAGGAGGGAATTGTCGAGCTTGTTCTCAGTGTCTCTGAGAATTGCTCTGATTATCCCTGTGACCTCTTTGCTAAGACTCTCCAGAGAGCCGTCCTCAAAACAAACACACATCTTGACATATCTCCCACATTGATCGCAGTGTCTCCAGGAACGGCATTCAAGGAGCCAGGAACTTTTCTCCCTACACTCTCCATTGAGTTGTCCTCAAAACCAATATACATCCTGCTATATCTCCCACATGGAAAGTGCCAGGAGGGAGAAGTGGCGATTATGTTTAGACTTTCTCGGAACTGCTTCAAATCAACTAGATATCTTTGTGCTGTAAATCTCCCAACAGCCAAACGCAAAAGCAGCAAACATCTCGCTGTATGTCCCACATCCAAAGTGCCAAGAGAGAGCTTGCTCTCCCTGTCTTTGAGTACTGTTTTCACTGTCCCGGTTACCTCTTTGCTAACATTCTCTTCAGCGCTGCAGGGAAACCAAGAACCACGTGGAGAAGGCACCCACACTGAAAGTGCCTGGAGGGAACATTGGGGCTTCTTCTCAGTGTCTCTGACATAGGGTTTCACTGTCCCGGGAAAGTCTCTGCTAACACCCTGCAGAGCGCTGTGCCCAATCTACAGAAACGTCTTGCGGTATCTCCTACAGGGAAAGTGCCAGGAGGGAATTGTCGAGCTTGTTCTCAGTGTCTCTGAGAATTGCTCTGATTATCCCTGTGACCTCTTTGCTAAGACTCTCCAGAGAGCCGTCCTCAAAACAAACACACATCTTGACATATCTCCCACATTGATCGCAGTGTCTCCAGGAACGGCATTCAAGGAGCCAGGAACTTTTCTCCCTACACTCTCCATTGAGTTGTCCTCAAAACCAATATACATCCTGCTATATCTCCCACATGGAAAGTGCCAGGAGGGAGAAGTGGCGATTATGTTTAGACTTTCTCGGAACTGCTTCAAATCAACTAGATATCTTTGTGCTGTAAATCTCCCAACAGCCAAACGCAAAAGCAGCAAACATCTCGCTGTATGTCCCACATCCAAAGTGCCAAGAGAGAGCTTGCTCTCCCTGTCTTTGAGTACTGTTTTCACTGTCCCGGTTACCTCTTTGCTAACATTCTCTTCAGCGCTGCAGGGAAACCAAGAACCACGTGGAGAAGGCACCCACACTGAAAGTGCCTGGAGGGAACATTGGGGCTTCTTCTCAGTGTCTCTGACATAGGGTTTCACTGTCCCGGGAAAGTCTCTGCTAACACCCTGCAGAGCGCTGTGCCCAATCTACAGAAACGTCTTGCGGTATCTCCTACAGGGAAAGTGCCAGGAGGGAACTGTCGAGCTTGTTCTCAGTGTCTCTGAGAATTGCTCTGATTATCCCTGTGACCTCTTTGCTAAGACTCTCCAGAGAGCCGTCCTCAAAACCAACACACATCTTGACATATCTCCCACATTGATCGCAGTGTCTCCAGGAACGGCATTCAAGGAGCCAGGAACTTTTCTCCCTACACTCTCCATTGAGTTGTCCTCAAAACCAATATACATCCTGCTATATCTCCCACATGGAAAGTGCCAGGAGGGAGAAGTGGCGATTATGTTTAGACTTTCTCGGAACTGCTTCAAATCAACTAGATATCTTTGTGCTGTAAATCTCCCAACAGCCAAACGCAAAAGCAGCAAACATCTCGCTGTATGTCCCACATCCAAAGTGCCAAGAGAGAGCTTGCTCTCCCTGTCTTTGAGTACTATTTTCACTGTCCCGGTTATCTCTTTGCTAACATTCTCTTTAGCGCTGCAGGGAAACCAGGAACCACGTGGAGAAGGCACCCACACTGAAAGTGCCTGGAGGGAACATTGGGGCTTCTTCTCAGTGTCTCTGACATAGGGTTTCACTGTCCCGGGAAAGTCTCTGCTAACACCCTGCAGAGCGCTGTGCCCAATCTACAGAAACGTCTTGCGGTATCTCCTACAGGGAAAGTGCCAGGAGGGAATTGTCGAGCTTGTTCTCAGTGTCTCTGAGAATTGCTCTGATTATCCCTGTGACCTCTTTGCTAAGACTCTCCAGAGAGCCGTCCTCAAAACAAACACACATCTTGACATATCTCCCACATTGATCGCAGTGTCTCCAGGAACGGCATTCAAGGAGCCAGGAACTTTTCTCCCTACACTGTCCATTGAGTTGTCCTCAAAACCAATATACATCCTGCTATATCTCCCACATGGAAAGTGCCAGGAGGGAGAAGTGGCGATTATGTTTAGACTTTCTCGGAACTGCTTCAAATCAACTAGATATCTTTGTGCTGTAAATCTCCCAACAGCCAAACGCAAAAGCAGCAAACATCTCGCTGTATGTCCCACATCCAAAGTGCCAAGAGAGAGCTTGCTCTCCCTGTCTTTGAGTACTGTTTTCACTGTCCCGGTTACCTCTTTGCTAACATTCTCTTCAGCGCTGCAGGGAAACCAAGAACCACGTGGAGAAGGCACCCACACTGAAAGTGCCTGGAGGGAACATTGGGGCTTCTTCTCAGTGTCTCTGACATAGGGTTTCACTGTCCCGGGAAAGTCTCTGCTAACACCCTGCAGAGCGCTGTGCCCAATCTACAGAAACGTCTTGCGGTATCTCCTACAGGGAAAGTGCCAGGAGGGAATTGTCGAGCTTGTTCTCAGTGTCTCTGAGAATTGCTCTGATTATCCCTGTGACCTCTTTGCTAAGACTCTCCAGAGAGCCGTCCTCAAAACCAACACACATCTTGACATATCTCCCTCATTGATCGCAGTGTCTCCAGGAACGGCATTCAAGGAGCCAGGAACTTTTCTCCCTACACTCTCCATTGAGTTGTCCTCAAAACCAATATACATCCTGCTATATCTCCCACATGGAAAGTGCCAGGAGGGAGAAGTGGCGATTATGTTTAGACTTTCTCGGAACTGCTTCAAATCAACTAGATATCTTTGTGCTGTAAATCTCCCAACAGCCAAACGCAAAAGCAGCAAACATCTCGCTGTATGTCCCACATCCAAAGTGCCAAGAGAGAGCTTGCTCTCCCTGTCTTTGAGTACTGTTTTCGCTGTGCCGGTTACCTCTTTGCTAACATTCTCTTCAGCGCTGCAGGGAAACCAGGAACCACGTGGAGAAGGCACCCACACTGAAAGTGCCTGGAGGGAACATTGGGGCTTCTTCTCAGTGTCTCTGACATAGGGTTTCACTGTCCCGGGAAAGTCTCTGCTAACACCCTGCAGAGCGCTGTGCCCAATCTACAGAAACGTCTTGCGGTATCTCCTACAGGGAAAGTGCCAGGAGGGAATTGTCGAGCTTGTTCTCAGTGTCTCTGAGAATTGCTCTGATTATCCCTGTGACCTCTTTGCTAAGACTCTCCAGAGAGCCGTCCTCAAAACAAACACACATCTTGACATATCTCCCACATTGATCGCAGTGTCTCCAGGAACGGCATTCAAGGAGCCAGGAACTTTTCTCCCTACACTGTCCATTGAGTTGTCCTCAAAACCAATATACATCCTGCTATATCTCCCACATGGAAAGTGCCAGGAGGGAGAAGTGGCGATTATGTTTAGACTTTCTCGGAACTGCTTCAAATCAACTAGATATCTTTGTGCTGTAAATCTCCCAACAGCCAAACGCAAAAGCAGCAAACATCTCGCTGTATGTCCCACATCCAAAGTGCCAAGAGAGAGCTTGCTCTCCCTGTCTTTGAGTACTGTTTTCACTGTCCCGGTTACCTCTTTGCTAACATTCTCTTTAGCGCTGCAGGGAAACCAGGAACCACGTGGAGAAGGCACCCACACTGAAAGTGCCTGGAGGGAACATTGGGGCTTCTTCTCAGTGTCTCTGACATAGGGTTTCACTGTCCCGGGAAAGTCTCTGCTAACACCCTGCAGAGCGCTGTGCCCAATCTACAGAAACGTCTTGCGGTATCTCCTACAGGGAAAGTGCCAGGAGGGAATTGTCGAGCTTGTTCTCAGTGTCTCTGAGAATTGCTCTGATTATCCCTGTGACCTCTTTGCTAAGACTCTCCAGAGAGCCGTCCTCAAAACAAACACACATCTTGACATATCTCCCACATTGATCGCAGTGTCTCCAGGAACGGCATTCAAGGAGCCAGGAACTTTTCTCCCTACACTCTCCATTGAGTTGTCCTCAAAACCAATATACATCCTGCTATATCTCCCACATGGAAAGTGCCAGGAGGGAGAAGTGGCGATTATGTTTAGACTTTCTCGGAACTGCTTCAAATCAACTAGATATCTTTGTGCTGTAAATCTCCCAACAGCCAAACGCAAAAGCAGCAAACATCTCGCTGTATGTCCCACATCCAAAGTGCCAAGAGAGAGCTTGCTCTCCCTGTCTTTGAGTACTGTTTTCACTGTCCCGGTTACCTCTTTGCTAACATTCTCTTCAGCGCTGCAGGGAAACCAAGAACCACGTGGAGAAGGCACCCACACTGAAAGTGCCTGGAGGGAACATTGGGGCTTCTTCTCAGTGTCTCTGACATAGGGTTTCACTGTCCCGGGAAAGTCTCTGCTAACACCCTGCAGAGCGCTGTGCCCAATCTACAGAAACGTCTTGCGGTATCTCCTACAGGGAAAGTGCCAGGAGGGAATTGTCGAGCTTGTTCTCAGTGTCTCTGAGAATTGCTCTGATTATCCCTGTGACCTCTTTGCTAAGACTCTCCAGAGAGCCGTCCTCAAAACCAACACACATCTTGACATATCTCCCTCATTGATCGCAGTGTCTCCAGGAACGGCATTCAAGGAGCCAGGAACTTTTCTCCCTACACTGTCCATTGAGTTGTCCTCAAAACCAATATACATCCTGCTATATCTCCCACATGGAAAGTGCCAGGAGGGAGAAGTGGCGATTATGTTTAGACTTTCTCGGAACTGCTTCAAATCAACTAGATATCTTTGTGCTGTAAATCTCCCAACAGCCAAACGCAAAAGCAGCAAACATCTCGCTGTATGTCCCACATCCAAAGTGCCAAGAGAGAGCTTGCTCTCCCTGTCTTTGAGTACTGTTTTCGCTGTGCCGGTTACCTCTTTGCTAACATTCTCTTCAGCGCTGCAGGGAAACCAGGAACCACGTGGAGAAGGCACCCACACTGAAAGTGCCTGGAGGGAACATTGGGGCTTCTTCTCAGTGTCTCTGACATAGGGTTTCACTGTCCCGGGAAAGTCTCTGCTAACACCCTGCAGAGCGCTGTGCCCAATCTACAGAAACGTCTTGCGGTATCTCCTACAGGGAAAGTGCCAGGAGGGAATTGTCGAGCTTGTTCTCAGTGTCTCTGAGAATTGCTCTGATTATCCCTGTGACCTCTTTGCTAAGACTCTCCAGAGAGCCGTCCTCAAAACAAACACACATCTTGACATATCTCCCTCATTGATCGCAGTGTCTCCAGGAACGGCATTCAAGGAGCCAGGAACTTTTCTCCCTACACTGTCCATTGAGTTGTCCTCAAAACCAATATACATCCTGCTATATCTCCCACATGGAAAGTGCCAGGAGGGAGAAGTGGCGATTATGTTTAGACTTTCTCGGAACTGCTTCAAATCAACTAGATATCTTTGTGCTGTAAATCTCCCAACAGCCAAACGCAAAAGCAGCAAACATCTCGCTGTATTTCCCACATCCAAAGTGCCAAGAGAGAGCTTGCTCTCCCTGTCTTTGAGTACTGTTTTCGCTGTGCCGGTTACCTCTTTGCTAACATTCTCTTCAGCGCTGCAGGGAAACCAGGAACCACGTGGAGAAGGCACCCACACTGAAAGTGCCTGGAGGGAACATTGGGGCTTCTTCTCAGTGTCTCTGACATAGGGTTTCACTGTCCCGGGAAAGTCTCTGCTAACACCCTGCAGAGCGCTGTGCCCAATCTACAGAAACGTCTTGCGGTATCTCCTACAGGGAAAGTGCCAGGAGGGAATTGTCGAGCTTGTTCTCAGTGTCTCTGAGAATTGCTCTGATTATCCCTGTGACCTCTTTGCTAAGACTCTCCAGAGAGCCATCCTCAAAACAAACACACATCTTGACATATCTCCCACATTGATCGCAGTGTCTCCAGGAACGGCATTCAAGGAGCCAGGAACTTTTCTCCCTACACTGTCCATTGAGTTGTCCTCAAAACCAATATACATCCTGCTATATCTCCCACATGGAAAGTGCCAGGAGGGAGAAGTGGCGATTATGTTTAGACTTTCTCGGAACTGCTTCAAATCAACTAGATATCTTTGTGCTGTAAATCTCCCAACAGCCAAACGCAAAAGCAGCAAACATCTCGCTGTATGTCCCACATCCAAAGTGCCAAGAGAGAGCTTGCTCTCCCTGTCTTTGAGTACTATTTTCACTGTCCCGGTTATCTCTTTGCTAACATTCTCTTTAGCGCTGCAGGGAAACCAGGAACCACGTGGAGAAGGCACCCACACTGAAAGTGCCTGGAGGGAACATTGGGGCTTCTTCTCAGTGTCTCTGACATAGGGTTTCACTGTCCCGGGAAAGTCTCTGCTAACACCCTGCAGAGCGCTGTGCCCAATCTACAGAAACGTCTTGCGGTATCTCCTACAGGGAAAGTGCCAGGAGGGAATTGTCGAGCTTGTTCTCAGTGTCTCTGAGAATTGCTCTGATTATCCCTGTGACCTCTTTGCTAAGACTCTCCAGAGAGCCGTCCTCAAAACAAACACACATCTTGACATATCTCCCACATTGATCGCAGTGTCTCCAGGAACGGCATTCAAGGAGCCAGGAACTTTTCTCCCTACACTGTCCATTGAGTTGTCCTCAAAACCAATATACATCCTGCTATATCTCCCACATGGAAAGTGCCAGGAGGGAGAAGTGGCGATTATGTTTAGACTTTCTCGGAACTGCTTCAAATCAACTAGATATCTTTGTGCTGTAAATCTCCCAACAGCCAAACGCAAAAGCAGCAAACATCTCGCTGTATGTCCCACATCCAAAGTGCCAAGAGAGAGCTTGCTCTCCCTGTCTTTGAGTACTGTTTTCGCTGTGCCGGTTACCTCTTTGCTAACATTCTCTTCAGCGCTGCAGGGAAACCAGGAACCACGTGGAGAAGGCACCCACACTGAAAGTGCCTGGAGGGAACATTGGGGCTTCTTCTCAGTGTCTCTGACATAGGGTTTCACTGTCCCGGGAAAGTCTCTGCTAACACCCTGCAGAGCGCTGTGCCCAATCTACAGAAACGTCTTGCGGTATCTCCTACAGGGAAAGTGCCAGGAGGGAATTGTCGAGCTTGTTCTCAGTGTCTCTGAGAATTGCTCTGATTATCCCTGTGACCTCTTTGCTAAGACTCTCCAGAGAGCCGTCCTCAAAACAAACACACATCTTGACATATCTCCCACATTGATCGCAGTGTCTCCAGGAACGGCATTCAAGGAGCCAGGAACTTTTCTCCCTACACTCTCCATTGAGTTGTCCTCAAAACCAATATACATCCTGCTATATCTCCCACATGGAAAGTGCCAGGAGGGAGAAGTGGCGATTATGTTTAGACTTTCTCGGAACTGCTTCAAATCAACTAGATATCTTTGTGCTGTAAATCTCCCAACAGCCAAACGCAAAAGCAGCAAACATCTCGCTGTATGTCCCACATCCAAAGTGCCAAGAGAGAGCTTGCTCTCCCTCTCTTTGAGTACTGTTTTCACTGTCCCGGTTACCTCTTTGCTAACATTCTCTTCAGCGCTGCAGGGAAACCAGGAACCACGTGGAGAAGGCACCCACACTGAAAGTGCCTGGAGGGAACATTGGGGCTTCTTCTCAGTGTCTCTGACATAGGGTTTCACTGTCCCGGGAAAGTCTCTGCTAACACCCTGCAGAGCGCTGTGCCCAATCTACAGAAACGTCTTGCGGTATCTCCTACAGGGAAAGTGCCAGGAGGGAATTGTCGAGCTTGTTCTCAGTGTCTCTGAGAATTGCTCTGATTATCCCTGTGACCTCTTTGCTAAGACTCTCCAGAGAGCCGTCCTCAAAACCAACACACATCTTGACATATCTCCCACATTGATCGCAGTGTCTCCAGGAACGGCATTCAAGGAGCCAGGAACTTTTCTCCCTACACTCTCCATTGAGTTGTCCTCAAAACCAATATACATCCTGCTATATCTCCCACATGGAAAGTGCCAGGAGGGAGAAGTGGCGATTATGTTTAGACTTTCTCGGAACTGCTTCAAATCAACTAGATATCTTTGTGCTGTAAATCTCCCAACAGCCAAACGCAAAAGCAGCAAACATCTCGCTGTATGTCCCACATCCAAAGTGCCAAGAGAGAGCTTGCTCTCCCTCTCTTTGAGTACTGTTTTCGCTGTCCCGGTTACCTCTTTGCTAACATTCTCTTCAGCGCTGCAGGGAAACCAAGAACCACGTGGAGAAGGCACCCACACTGAAAGTGCCTGGAGGGAACATTGGGGCTTCTTCTCAGTGTCTCTGACATAGGGTTTCACTGTCCCGGGAAAGTCTCTGCTAACACCCTGCAGAGCGCTGTGCCCAATCTACAGAAACGTCTTGCGGTATCTCCTACAGGGAAAGTGCCAGGAGGGAACTGTCCATCTTGTTCTCAGTGTCTCTGAGAATTGCTCTGATTATCCCTGTGACCTCTTTGCTAAGACTCTCCAGAGAGCCGTCCTCAAAACCAACACACATCTTGACATATCTCCCTCATTGATCGCAGTGTCTCCAGGAACGGCATTCAAGGAGCCAGGAACTTTTCTCCCTACACTGTCCATTGAGTTGTCCTCAAAACCAATATACATCCTGCTATATCTCCCACATGGAAAGTGCCAGGAGGGAGAAGTGGCGATTATGTTTAGACTTTCTCGGAACTGCTTCAAATCAACTAGATATCTTTGTGCTGTAAATCTCCCAACAGCCAAACGCAAAAGCAGCAAACATCTCGCTGTATGTCCCACATCCAAAGTGCCAAGAGAGAGCTTGCTCTCCCTGTCTTTGAGTACTGTTTTCGCTGTGCCGGTTACCTCTTTGCTAACATTCTCTTCAGCGCTGCAGGGAAACCAGGAACCACGTGGAGAAGGCACCCACACTGAAAGTGCCTGGAGGGAACATTGGGGCTTCTTCTCAGTGTCTCTGACATAGGGTTTCACTGTCCCGGGAAAGTCTCTGCTAACACCCTGCAGAGCGCTGTGCCCAATCTACAGAAACGTCTTGCGGTATCTCCTACAGGGAAAGTGCCAGGAGGGAATTGTCGAGCTTGTTCTCAGTGTCTCTGAGAATTGCTCTGATTATCCCTGTGACCTCTTTGCTAAGACTCTCCAGAGAGCCGTCCTCAAAACCAACACACATCTTGACATATCTCCCACATTGATCGCAGTGTCTCCAGGAACGGCATTCAAGGAGCCAGGAACTTTTCTCCCTACACTGTCCATTGAGTTGTCCTCAAAACCAATATACATCCTGCTATATCTCCCACATGGAAAGTGCCAGGAGGGAGAAGTGGCGATTATGTTTAGACTTTCTCGGAACTGCTTCAAATCAACTAGATATCTTTGTGCTGTAAATCTCCCAACAGCCAAACGCAAAAGCAGCAAACATCTCGCTGTATGTCCCACATCCAAAGTGCCAAGAGAGAGCTTGCTCTCCCTGTCTTTGAGTACTGTTTTCGCTGTGCCGGTTACCTCTTTGCTAACATTCTCTTCAGCGCTGCAGGGAAACCAGGAACCACGTGGAGAAGGCACCCACACTGAAAGTGCCTGGAGGGAACATTGGGGCTTCTTCTCAGTGTCTCTGACATAGGGTTTCACTGTCCCGGGAAAGTCTCTGCTAACACCCTGCAGAGCGCTGTGCCCAATCTACAGAAACGTCTTGCGGTATCTCCTACAGGGAAAGTGCCAGGAGGGAATTGTCCATCTTGTTCTCAGTGTCTCTGAGAATTGCTCTGATTATCCCTGTGACCTCTTTGCTAAGACTCTCCAGAGAGCCGTCCTCAAAACAAACACACATCTTGACATATCTCCCACATTGATCGCAGTGTCTCCAGGAACGGCATTCAAGGAGCCAGGAACTTTTCTCCCTACACTCTCCATTGAGTTCTCCTCAAAACCAATATACATCCTGCTATATCTCCCACATGGAAAGTGCCAGGAGGGAGAAGTGGCGATTATGTTTAGACTTTCTCGGAACTGCTTCAAATCAACTAGATATCTTTGTGCTGGAAATCTCCCAACAGCCAAACGCAAAAGCAGCAAACATCTCGCTGTATGTCCCACATCCAAAGTGCCAAGAGAGAGCTTGCTCTCCCTGTCTTTGAGTACTGTTTTCGCTGTGCCGGTTACCTCTTTGCTAACATTCTCTTCAGCGCTGCAGGGAAACCAGGAACCACGTGGAGAAGGCACCCACACTGAAAGTGCCTGGAGGGAACATTGGGGCTTCTTCTCAGTGTCTCTGACATAGGGTTTCACTGTCCCGGGAAAGTCTCTGCTAACACCCTGCAGAGCGCTGTGCCCAATCTACAGAAACGTCTTGCGGTATCTCCTACAGGGAAAGTGCCAGGAGGGAATTGTCGAGCTTGTTCTCAGTGTCTCTGAGAATTGCTCTGATTATCCCTGTGACCTCTTTGCTAAGACTCTCCAGAGAGCCGTCCTCAAAACAAACACACATCTTGACATATCTCCCACATTGATCGCAGTGTCTCCAGGAACGGCATTCAAGGAGCCAGGAACTTTTCTCCCTACACTGTCCATTGAGTTGTCCTCAAAACCAATATACATCCTGCTATATCTCCCACATGGAAAGTGCCAGGAGGGAGAAGTGGCGATTATGTTTAGACTTTCTCGGAACTGCTTCAAATCAACTAGATATCTTTGTGCTGTAAATCTCCCAACAGCCAAACGCAAAAGCAGCAAACATCTCGCTGTATGTCCCACATCCAAAGTGCCAAGAGAGAGCTTGCTCTCCCTCTCTTTGAGTACTGTTTTCGCTGTGCCGGTTACCTCTTTGCTAACATTCTCTTCAGCGCTGCAGGGAAACCAGGAACCACGTGGAGAAGGCACCCACACTGAAAGTGCCTGGAGGGAACATTGGGGCTTCTTCTCAGTGTCTCTGACATAGGGTTTCACTGTCCCGGGAAAGTCTCTGCTAACACCCTGCAGAGCGCTGTGCCCAATCTACAGAAACGTCTTGCGGTATCTCCTACAGGGAAAGTGCCAGGAGGGAATTGTCGAGCTTGTTCTCAGTGTCTCTGAGAATTGCTCTGATTATCCCTGTGACCTCTTTGCTAAGACTCTCCAGAGAGCCGTCCTCAAAACAAACACACATCTTGACATATCTCCCACATTGATCGCAGTGTCTCCAGGAACGGCATTCAAGGAGCCAGGAACTTTTCTCCCTACACTGTCCATTGAGTTGTCCTCAAAACCAATATACATCCTGCTATATCTCCCACATGGAAAGTGCCAGGAGGGAGAAGTGGCGATTATGTTTAGACTTTCTCGGAACTGCTTCAAATCAACTAGATATCTTTGTGCTGTAAATCTCCCAACAGCCAAACGCAAAAGCAGCAAACATCTCGCTGTATGTCCCACATCCAAAGTGCCAAGAGAGAGCTTGCTCTCCCTGTCTTTGAGTACTGTTTTCGCTGTGCCGGTTACCTCTTTGCTAACATTCTCTTCAGCGCTGCAGGGAAACCAGGAACCACGTGGAGAAGGCACCCACACTGAAAGTGCCTGGAGGGAACATTGGGGCTTCTTCTCAGTGTCTCTGACATAGGGTTTCACTGTCCCGGGAAAGTCTCTGCTAACACCCTGCAGAGCGCTGTGCCCAATCTACAGAAACGTCTTGCGGTATCTCCTACAGGGAAAGTGCCAGGAGGGAATTGTCGAGCTTGTTCTCAGTGTCTCTGAGAATTGCTCTGATTATCCCTGTGACCTCTTTGCTAAGACTCTCCAGAGAGCCGTCCTCAAAACCAACACACATCTTGACATATCTCCCACATTGATCGCAGTGTCTCCAGGAACGGCATTCAAGGAGCCAGGAACTTTTCTCCCTACACTGTCCATTGAGTTGTCCTCAAAACCAATATACATCCTGCTATATCTCCCACATGGAAAGTGCCAGGAGGGAGAAGTGGCGATTATGTTTAGACTTTCTCGGAACTGCTTCAAATCAACTAGATATCTTTGTGCTGTAAATCTCCCAACAGCCAAACGCAAAAGCAGCAAACATCTCGCTGTATGTCCCACATCCAAAGTGCCAAGAGAGAGCTTGCTCTCCCTGTCTTTGAGTACTGTTTTCGCTGTGCCGGTTACCTCTTTGCTAACATTCTCTTCAGCGCTGCAGGGAAACCAGGAACCACGTGGAGAAGGCACCCACACTGAAAGTGCCTGGAGGGAACATTGGGGCTTCTTCTCAGTGTCTCTGACATAGGGTTTCACTGTCCCGGGAAAGTCTCTGCTAACACCCTGCAGAGCGCTGTGCCCAATCTACAGAAACGTCTTGCGGTATCTCCTACAGGGAAAGTGCCAGGAGGGAACTGTCGAGCTTGTTCTCAGTGTCTCTGAGAATTGCTCTGATTATCCCTGTGACCTCTTTGCTAAGACTCTCCAGAGAGCCGTCCTCAAAACAAACACACATCTTGACATATCTCCCACATTGATCGCAGTGTCTCCAGGAACGGCATTCAAGGAGCCAGGAACTTTTCTCCCTACACTGTCCATTGAGTTGTCCTCAAAACCAATATACATCCTGCTATATCTCCCACATGGAAAGTGCCAGGAGGGAGAAGTGGCGATTATGTTTAGACTTTCTCGGAACTGCTTCAAATCAACTAGATATCTTTGTGCTGTAAATCTCCCAACAGCCAAACGCAAAAGCAGCAAACATCTCGCTGTATGTCCCACATCCAAAGTGCCAAGAGAGAGCTTGCTCTCCCTGTCTTTGAGTACTGTTTTCGCTGTCCCGGTTACCTCTTTGCTAACATTCTCTTCAGCGCTGCAGGGAAACCAGGAACCACGTGGAGAAGGCACCCACACTGAAAGTGCCTGGAGGGAACATTGGGGCTTCTTCTCAGTGTCTCTGACATAGGGTTTCACTGTCCCGGGAAAGTCTCTGCTAACACCCTGCAGAGCGCTGTGCCCAATCTACAGAAACGTCTTGCGGTATCTCCTACAGGGAAAGTGCCAGGAGGGAATTGTCGAGCTTGTTCTCAGTGTCTCTGAGAATTGCTCTGATTATCCCTGTGACCTCTTTGCTAAGACTCTCCAGAGAGCCGTCCTCAAAACCAACACACATCTTGACATATCTCCCACATTGATCGCAGTGTCTCCAGGAACGGCATTCAAGGAGCCAGGAACTTTTCTCCCTACACTGTCCATTGAGTTGTCCTCAAAACCAATATACATCCTGCTATATCTCCCACATGGAAAGTGCCAGGAGGGAGAAGTGGCGATTATGTTTAGACTTTCTCGGAACTGCTTCAAATCAACTAGATATCTTTGTGCTGTAAATCTCCCAACAGCCAAACGCAAAAGCAGCAAACATCTCGCTGTATGTCCCACATCCAAAGTGCCAAGAGAGAGCTTGCTCTCCCTGTCTTTGAGTACTGTTTTCGCTGTGCCGGTTACCTCTTTGCTAACATTCTCTTCAGCGCTGCAGGGAAACCAGGAACCACGTGGAGAAGGCACCCACACTGAAAGTGCCTGGAGGGAACATTGGGGCTTCTTCTCAGTGTCTCTGACATAGGGTTTCACTGTCCCGGGAAAGTCTCTGCTAACACCCTGCAGAGCGCTGTGCCCAATCTACAGAAACGTCTTGCGGTATCTCCTACAGGGAAAGTGCCAGGAGGGAACTGTCGAGCTTGTTCTCAGTGTCTCTGAGAATTGCTCTGATTATCCCTGTGACCTCTTTGCTAAGACTCTCCAGAGAGCCGTCCTCAAAACCAACACACATCTTGACATATCTCCCACATTGATCGCAGTGTCTCCAGGAACGGCATTCAAGGAGCCAGGAACTTTTCTCCCTACACTGTCCATTGAGTTGTCCTCAAAACCAATATACATCCTGCTATATCTCCCACATGGAAAGTGCCAGGAGGGAGAAGTGGCGATTATGTTTAGACTTTCTCGGAACTGCTTCAAATCAACTAGATATCTTTGTGCTGTAAATCTCCCAACAGCCAAACGCAAAAGCAGCAAACATCTCGCTGTATGTCCCACATCCAAAGTGCCAAGAGAGAGCTTGCTCTCCCTGTCTTTGAGTACTGTTTTCGCTGTGCCGGTTACCTCTTTGCTAACATTCTCTTTAGCGCTGCAGGGAAACCAGGAACCACGTGGAGAAGGCACCCACACTGAAAGTGCCTGGAGGGAACATTGGGGCTTCTTCTCAGTGTCTCTGACATAGGGTTTCACTGTCCCGGGAAAGTCTCTGCTAACACCCTGCAGAGCGCTGTGCCCAATCTACAGAAACGTCTTGCGGTATCTCCTACAGGGAAAGTGCCAGGAGGGAATTGTCGAGCTTGTTCTCAGTGTCTCTGAGAATTGCTCTGATTATCCCTGTGACCTCTTTGCTAAGACTCTCCAGAGAGCCGTCCTCAAAACAAACACACATCTTGACATATCTCCCACATTGATCGCAGTGTCTCCAGGAACGGCATTCAAGGAGCCAGGAACTTTTCTCCCTACACTGTCCATTGAGTTGTCCTCAAAACCAATATACATCCTGCTATATCTCCCACATGGAAAGTGCCAGGAGGGAGAAGTGGCGATTATGTTTAGACTTTCTCGGAACTGCTTCAAATCAACTAGATATCTTTGTGCTGTAAATCTCCCAACAGCCAAACGCAAAAGCAGCAAACAGCTCGCTGTATGTCCCACATCCAAAGTGCCAAGAGAGAGCTTGCTCTCCCTGTCTTTGAGTACTGTTTTCGCTGTGCCGGTTACCTCTTTGCTAACATTCTCTTCAGCGCTGCAGGGAAACCAGGAACCACGTGGAGAAGGCACCCACACTGAAAGTGCCTGGAGGGAACATTGGGGCTTCTTCTCAGTGTCTCTGACATAGGGTTTCACTGTCCCGGGAAAGTCTCTGCTAACACCCTGCAGAGCGCTGTGCCCAATCTACAGAAACGTCTTGCGGTATCTCCTACAGGGAAAGTGCCAGGAGGGAATTGTCGAGCTTGTTCTCAGTGTCTCTGAGAATTGCTCTGATTATCCCTGTGACCTCTTTGCTAAGACTCTCCAGAGAGCCGTCCTCAAAACAAACACACATCTTGACATATCTCCCACATTGATCGCAGTGTCTCCAGGAACGGCATTCAAGGAGCCAGGAACTTTTCTCCCTACACTGTCCATTGAGTTGTCCTCAAAACCAATATACATCCTGCTATATCTCCCACATGGAAAGTGCCAGGAGGGAGAAGTGGCGATTATGTTTAGACTTTCTCGGAACTGCTTCAAATCAACTAGATATCTTTGTGCTGTAAATCTCCCAACAGCCAAACGCAAAAGCAGCAAACATCTCGCTGTATGTCCCACATCCAAAGTGCCAAGAGAGAGCTTGCTCTCCCTGTCTTTGAGTACTGTTTTCGCTGTCCCGGTTACCTCTTTGCTAACATTCTCTTCAGCGCTGCAGGGAAACCAGGAACCACGTGGAGAAGGCACCCACACTGAAAGTGCCTGGAGGGAACATTGGGGCTTCTTCTCAGTGTCTCTGACATAGGGTTTCACTGTCCCGGGAAAGTCTCTGCTAACACCCTGCAGAGCGCTGTGCCCAATCTACAGAAACGTCTTGCGGTATCTCCTACAGGGAAAGTGCCAGGAGGGAATTGTCGAGCTTGTTCTCAGTGTCTCTGAGAATTGCTCTGATTATCCCTGTGACCTCTTTGCTAAGACTCTCCAGAGAGCCGTCCTCAAAACCAACACACATCTTGACATATCTCCCACATTGATCGCAGTGTCTCCAGGAACGGCATTCAAGGAGCCAGGAACTTTTCTCCCTACACTGTCCATTGAGTTGTCCTCAAAACCAATATACATCCTGCTATATCTCCCACATGGAAAGTGCCAGGAGGGAGAAGTGGCGATTATGTTTAGACTTTCTCGGAACTGCTTCAAATCAACTAGATATCTTTGTGCTGTAAATCTCCCAACAGCCAAACGCAAAAGCAGCAAACATCTCGCTGTATGTCCCACATCCAAAGTGCCAAGAGAGAGCTTGCTCTCCCTGTCTTTGAGTACTGTTTTCGCTGTGCCGGTTACCTCTTTGCTAACATTCTCTTCAGCGCTGCAGGGAAACCAGGAACCACGTGGAGAAGGCACCCACACTGAAAGTGCCTGGAGGGAACATTGGGGCTTCTTCTCAGTGTCTCTGACATAGGGTTTCACTGTCCCGGGAAAGTCTCTGCTAACACCCTGCAGAGCGCTGTGCCCAATCTACAGAAACGTCTTGCGGTATCTCCTACAGGGAAAGTGCCAGGAGGGAACTGTCGAGCTTGTTCTCAGTGTCTCTGAGAATTGCTCTGATTATCCCTGTGACCTCTTTGCTAAGACTCTCCAGAGAGCCGTCCTCAAAACAAACACACATCTTGACATATCTCCCACATTGATCGCAGTGTCTCCAGGAACGGCATTCAAGGAGCCAGGAACTTTTCTCCCTACACTGTCCATTGAGTTGTCCTCAAAACCAATATACATCCTGCTATATCTCCCACATGGAAAGTGCCAGGAGGGAGAAGTGGCGATTATGTTTAGACTTTCTCGGAACTGCTTCAAATCAACTAGATATCTTTGTGCTGTAAATCTCCCAACAGCCAAACGCAAAAGCAGCAAACATCTCGCTGTATGTCCCACATCCAAAGTGCCAAGAGAGAGCTTGCTCTCCCTGTCTTTGAGTACTGTTTTCGCTGTGCCGGTTACCTCTTTGCTAACATTCTCTTCAGCGCTGCAGGGAAACCAGGAACCACGTGGAGAAGGCACCCACACTGAAAGTGCCTGGAGGGAACATTGGGGCTTCTTCTCAGTGTCTCTGACATAGGGTTTCACTGTCCCGGGAAAGTCTCTGCTAACACCCTGCAGAGCGCTGTGCCCAATCTACAGAAACGTCTTGCGGTATCTCCTACAGGGAAAGTGCCAGGAGGGAACTGTCGAGCTTGTTCTCAGTGTCTCTGAGAATTGCTCTGATTATCCCTGTGACCTCTTTGCTAAGACTCTCCAGAGAGCCGTCCTCAAAACCAACACACATCTTGACATATCTCCCACATTGATCGCAGTGTCTCCAGGAACGGCATTCAAGGAGCCAGGAACTTTTCTCCCTACACTGTCCATTGAGTTGTCCTCAAAACCAATATACATCCTGCTATATCTCCCACATGGAAAGTGCCAGGAGGGAGAAGTGGCGATTATGTTTAGACTTTCTCGGAACTGCTTCAAATCAACTAGATATCTTTGTGCTGTAAATCTCCCAACAGCCAAACGCAAAAGCAGCAAACATCTCGCTGTATGTCCCACATCCAAAGTGCCAAGAGAGAGCTTGCTCTCCCTGTCTTTGAGTACTGTTTTCGCTGTGCCGGTTACCTCTTTGCTAACATTCTCTTCAGCGCTGCAGGGAAACCAGGAACCACGTGGAGAAGGCACCCACACTGAAAGTGCCTGGAGGGAACATTGGGGCTTCTTCTCAGTGTCTCTGACATAGGGTTTCACTGTCCCGGGAAAGTCTCTGCTAACACCCTGCAGAGCGCTGTGCCCAATCTACAGAAACGTCTTGCGGTATCTCCTACAGGGAAAGTGCCAGGAGGGAACTGTCGAGCTTGTTCTCAGTGTCTCTGAGAATTGCTCTGATTATCCCTGTGACCTCTTTGCTAAGACTCTCCAGAGAGCCGTCCTCAAAACCAACACACATCTTGACATATCTCCCACATTGATCGCAGTGTCTCCAGGAACGGCATTCAAGGAGCCAGGAACTTTTCTCCCTACACTGTCCATTGAGTTGTCCTCAAAACCAATATACATCCTGCTATATCTCCCACATGGAAAGTGCCAGGAGGGAGAAGTGGCGATTATGTTTAGACTTTCTCGGAACTGCTTCAAATCAACTAGATATCTTTGTGCTGTAAATCTCCCAACAGCCAAACGCAAAAGCAGCAAACATCTCGCTGTATGTCCCACATCCAAAGTGCCAAGAGAGAGCTTGCTCTCCCTGTCTTTGAGTACTGTTTGCACTGTCCCGGTTACCTCTTTGCTAACATTCTCTTCAGCGCTGCAGGGAAACCAGGAACCACGTGGAGAAGGCACCCACACTGAAAGTGCCTGGAGGGAACATTGGGGCTTCTTCTCAGTGTCTCTGACATAGGGTTTCACTGTCCCGGGAAAGTCTCTGCTAACACCCTGCAGAGCGCTGTGCCCAATCTACAGAAACGTCTTGCGGTATCTCCTACAGGGAAAGTGCCAGGAGGGAATTGTCGAGCTTGTTCTCAGTGTCTCTGAGAATTGCTCTGATTATCCCTGTGACCTCTTTGCTAAGACTCTCCAGAGAGCCGTCCTCAAAACCAACACACATCTTGACATATCTCCCACATTGATCGCAGTGTCTCCAGGAACGGCATTCAAGGAGCCAGGAACTTTTCTCCCTACACTGTCCATTGAGTTGTCCTCAAAACCAATATACATCCTGCTATATCTCCCACATGGAAAGTGCCAGGAGGGAGAAGTGGCGATTATGTTTAGACTTTCTCGGAACTGCTTCAAATCAACTAGATATCTTTGTGCTGTAAATCTCCCAACAGCCAAACGCAAAAGCAGCAAACATCTCGCTGTATGTCCCACATCCAAAGTGCCAAGAGAGAGCTTGCTCTCCCTGTCTTTGAGTACTGTTTTCACTGTCCCGGTTACCTCTTTGCTAACATTCTCTTCAGCGCTGCAGGGAAACCAGGAACCACGTGGAGAAGGCACCCACACTGAAAGTGCCTGGAGGGAACATTGGGGCTTCTTCTCAGTGTCTCTGACATAGGGTTTCACTGTCCCGGGAAAGTCTCTGCTAACACCCTGCAGAGCGCTGTGCCCAATCTACAGAAACGTCTTGCGGTATCTCCTACAGGGAAAGTGCCAGGAGGGAATTGTCGAGCTTGTTCTCAGTGTCTCTGAGAATTGCTCTGATTATCCCTGTGACCTCTTTGCTAAGACTCTCCAGAGAGCCGTCCTCAAAACCAACACACATCTTGACATATCTCCCACATTGATCGCAGTGTCTCCAGGAACGGCATTCAAGGAGCCAGGAACTTTTCTCCCTACACTGTCCATTGAGTTGTCCTCAAAACCAATATACATCCTGCTATATCTCCCACATGGAAAGTGCCAGGAGGGAGAAGTGGCGATTATGTTTAGACTTTCTCGGAACTGCTTCAAATCAACTAGATATCTTTGTGCTGTAAATCTCCCAACAGCCAAACGCAAAAGCAGCAAACATCTCGCTGTATGTCCCACATCCAAAGTGCCAAGAGAGAGCTTGCTCTCCCTGTCTTTGAGTACTGTTTTCGCTGTGCCGGTTAC
Source organism: Chroicocephalus ridibundus (assembly GCF_963924245.1). Taxonomy (NCBI): domain Eukaryota; kingdom Metazoa; phylum Chordata; class Aves; order Charadriiformes; family Laridae; genus Chroicocephalus; species Chroicocephalus ridibundus. Next base: position 320,738 of record NW_026961704.1, read on the forward strand.
CTCTTTGCTAACATTCTCTTCAGCGCTGCAGGGAAACCAGGAACCACGTGGAGAAGGCACCCACACTGAAAGTGCCTGGAGGGAACATTGGGGCTTCTTCTCAGTGTCTCTGACATAGGGTTTCACTGTCCCGGGAAAGTCTCTGCTAACACCCTGCAGAGCGCTGTGCCCAATCTACAGAAACGTCTTGCGGTATCTCCTACAGGGAAAGTGCCAGGAGGGAATTGTCGAGCTTGTTCTCAGTGTCTCTGAGAATTGCTCTGATTATCCCTGTGACCTCTTTGCTAAGACTCTCCAGAGAGCCGTCCTCAAAACCAACACACATCTTGACATATCTCCCACATTGATCGCAGTGTCTCCAGGAACGGCATTCAAGGAGCCAGGAACTTTTCTCCCTACACTGTCCATTGAGTTGTCCTCAAAACCAATATACATCCTGCTATATCTCCCACATGGAAAGTGCCAGGAGGGAGAAGTGGCGATTATGTTTAGACTTTCTCGGAACTGCTTCAAATCAACTAGATATCTTTGTGCTGTAAATCTCCCAACAGCCAAACGCAAAAGCAGCAAACATCTCGCTGTATGTCCCACATCCAAAGTGCCAAGAGAGAGCTTGCTCTCCCTGTCTTTGAGAACTGTTTTCACTGTCCCGGTTACCTCTTTGCTAACATTCTCTTCAGCGCTGCAGGGAAACCAGGAACCACGTGGAGAAGGCACCCACACTGAAAGTGCCTGGAGGGAACATTGGGGCTTCTTCTCAGTGTCTCTGACATAGGGTTTCACTGTCCCGGGAAAGTCTCTGCTAACACCCTGCAGAGCGCTGTGCCCAATCTACAGAAACGTCTTGCGGTATCTCCTACAGGGAAAGTGCCAGGAGGGAACTGTCGAGCTTGTTCTCAGTGTCTCTGAGAATTGCTCTGATTATCCCTGTGACCTCTTTGCTAAGACTCTCCAGAAAGCCGTCCTCAAAACCAACACACATCTTGACATATCTCCCACATTGATCGCAGTGTCTCCAGGAACGGCATTCAAGGAGCCAGGAACTTTTCTCCCTACACTGTCCATTGAGTTGTCCTCAAAACCAATATACATCCTGCTATATCTCCCACATGGAAAGTGCCAGGAGGGAGAAGTGGCGATTATGTTTAGACTTTCTCGGAACTGCTTCAAATCAACTAGATATCTTTGTGCTGTAAATCTCCCAACAGCCAAACGCAAAAGCAGCAAACATCTCGCTGTATGTCCCACATCCAAAGTGCCAAGAGAGAGCTTGCTCTCCCTGTCTTTGAGTACTGTTTTCACTGTCCCGGTTACCTCTTTGCTAACATTCTCTTCAGCGCTGCAGGGAAACCAGGAACCACGTGGAGAAGGCACCCACACTGAAAGTGCCTGGAGGGAACATTGGGGCTTCTTCTCAGTGTCTCTGACATAGGGTTTCACTGTCCCGGGAAAGTCTCTGCTAACACCCTGCAGAGCGCTGTGCCCAATCTACAGAAACGTCTTGCGGTATCTCCTACAGGGAAAGTGCCAGGAGGGAACTGTCGAGCTTGTTCTCAGTGTCTCTGAGAATTGCTCTGATTATCCCTGTGACCTCTTTGCTAAGACTCTCCAGAGAGCCGTCCTCAAAACCAACACACATCTTGACATATCTCCCACATTGATCGCAGTGTCTCCAGGAACGGCATTCAAGGAGCCAGGAACTTTTCTCCCTACACTCTCCATTGAGTTGTCCTCAAAACCAATATACATCCTGCTATATCTCCCACATGGAAAGTGCCAGGAGGGAGAAGTGGCGATTATGTTTAGACTTTCTCGGAACTGCTTCAAATCAACTAGATATCTTTGTGCTGTAAATCTCCCAACAGCCAAATGCAAAAGCAGCAAACATCTCGCTGTATGTCCCACATCCAAAGTGCCAAGAGAGAGCTTGCTCTCCCTGTCTTTGAGTACTGTTTTCACTGTCCCGGTTACCTCTTTGCTAACATTCTCTTCAGCGCTGCAGGGAAACCAGGAACCACGTGGAGAAGGCACCCACACTGAAAGTGCCTGGAGGGAACATTGGGGCTTCTTCTCAGTGTCTCTGACATAGGGTTTCACTGTCCCGGGAAAGTCTCTGCTAACACCCTGCAGAGCGCTGTGCCCAATCTACAGAAACGTCTTGCGGTATCTCCTACAGGGAAAGTGCCAGGAGGGAATTGTCGAGCTTGTTCTCAGTGTCTCTGAGAATTGCTCTGATTATCCCTGTGACCTCTTTGCTAAGACTCTCCAGAGAGCCGTCCTCAAAACCAACACACATCTTGACATATCTCCCACATTGATCGCAGTGTCTCCAGGAACGGCATTCAAGGAGCCAGGAACTTTTCTCCCTACACTCTCCATTGAGTTGTCCTCAAAACCAATATACATCCTGCTATATCTCCCACATGGAAAGTGCCAGGAGGGAGAAGTGGCGATTATGTTTAGACTTTCTCGGAACTGCTTCAAATCAACTAGATATCTTTGTGCTGTAAATCTCCCAACAGCCAAACGCAAAAGCAGCAAACATCTCGCTGTATGTCCCACATCCAAAGTGCCAAGAGAGAGCTTGCTCTCCCTGTCTTTGAGTACTGTTTGCACTGTCCCGGTTACCTCTTTGCTAACATTCTCTTCAGCGCTGCAGGGAAACCAGGAACCACGTGGAGAAGGCACCCACACTGAAAGTGCCTGGAGGGAACATTGGGGCTTCTTCTCAGTGTCTCTGACATAGGGTTTCACTGTCCCGGGAAAGTCTCTGCTAACACCCTGCAGAGCGCTGTGCCCAATCTACAGAAACGTCTTGCGGTATCTCCTACAGGGAAAGTGCCAGGAGGGAATTGTCGAGCTTGTTCTCAGTGTCTCTGAGAATTGCTCTCATTATCCCTGTGACCTCTTTGCTAAGACTCTCCAGAGAGCCGTCCTCAAAACCAACACACATCTTGACATATCTCCCACATTGATCGCAGTGTCTCCAGGAACGGCATTCAAGGAGCCAGGAACTTTTCTCCCTACACTCTCCATTGAGTTGTCCTCAAAACCAATATACATCCTGCTATATCTCCCACATGGAAAGTGCCAGGAGGGAGAAGTGGCGATTATGTTTAGACTTTCTCGGAACTGCTTCAAATCAACTAGATATCTTTGTGCTGTAAATCTCCCAACAGCCAAACGCAAAAGCAGCAAACATCTCGCTGTATGTCCCACATCCAAAGTGCCAAGAGAGAGCTTGCTCTCCCTGTCTTTGAGTACTGTTTGCACTGTCCCGGTTACCTCTTTGCTAACATTCTCTTCAGCGCTGCAGGGAAACCAGGAACCACGTGGAGAAGGCACCCACACTGAAAGTGCCTGGAGGGAACATTGGGGCTTCTTCTCAGTGTCTCTGACATAGGGTTTCACTGTCCCGGGAAAGTCTCTGCTAACACCCTGCAGAGCGCTGTGCCCAATCTACAGAAACGTCTTGCGGTATCTCCTACAGGGAAAGTGCCAGGAGGGAATTGTCGAGCTTGTTCTCAGTGTCTCTGAGAATTGCTCTGATTATCCCTGTGACCTCTTTGCTAAGACTCTCCAGAGAGCCGTCCTCAAAACAAACACACATCTTGACATATCTCCCACATTGATCGCAGTGTCTCCAGGAACGGCATTCAAGGAGCCAGGAACTTTTCTCCCTACACTGTCCATTGAGTTGTCCTCAAAACCAATATACATCCTGCTATATCTCCCACATGGAAAGTGCCAGGAGGGAGAAGTGGCGATTATGTTTAGACTTTCTCGGAACTGCTTCAAATCAACTAGATATCTTTGTGCTGTAAATCTCCCAACAGCCAAACGCAAAAGCAGCAAACATCTCGCTGTATGTCCCACATCCAAAGTGCCAAGAGAGAGCTTGCTCTCCCTGTCTTTGAGTACTGTTTGCACTGTCCCGGTTACCTCTTTGCTAACATTCTCTTCAGCGCTGCAGGGAAACCAGGAACCACGTGGAGAAGGCACCCACACTGAAAGTGCCTGGAGGGAACATTGGGGCTTCTTCTCAGTGTCTCTGACATAGGGTTTCACTGTCCCGGGAAAGTCTCTGCTAACACCCTGCAGAGCGCTGTGCCCAATCTACAGAAACGTCTTGCGGTATCTCCTACAGGGAAAGTGCCAGGAGGGAATTGTCGAGCTTGTTCTCAGTGTCTCTGAGAATTGCTCTCATTATCCCTGTGACCTCTTTGCTAAGACTCTCCAGAGAGCCGTCCTCAAAACCAACACACATCTTGACATATCTCCCACATTGATCGCAGTGTCTCCAGGAACGGCATTCAAGGAGCCAGGAACTTTTCTCCCTACACTGTCCATTGAGTTGTCCTCAAAACCAATATACATCCTGCTATATCTCCCACATGGAAAGTGCCAGGAGGGAGAAGTGGCGATTATGTTTAGACTTTCTCGGAACTGCTTCAAATCAACTAGATATCTTTGTGCTGTAAATCTCCCAACAGCCAAACGCAAAAGCAGCAAACATCTCGCTGTATGTCCCACATCCAAAGTGCCAAGAGAGAGCTTGCTCTCCCTGTCTTTGAGTACTGTTTTCACTGTCCCGGTTACCTCTTTGCTAACATTCTCTTCAGCGCTGCAGGGAAACCAGGAACCACGTGGAGAAGGCACCCACACTGAAAGTGCCTGGAGGGAACATTGGGGCTTCTTCTCAGTGTCTCTGACATAGGGTTTCACTGTCCCGGGAAAGTCTCTGCTAACACCCTGCAGAGCGCTGTGCCCAATCTACAGAAACGTCTTGCGGTATCTCCTACAGGGAAAGTGCCAGGAGGGAATTGTCGAGCTTGTTCTCAGTGTCTCTGAGAATTGCTCTGATTATCCCTGTGACCTCTTTGCTAAGACTCTCCAGAGAGCCGTCCTCAAAACAAACACACATCTTGACATATCTCCCACATTGATCGCAGTGTCTCCAGGAACGGCATTCAAGGAGCCAGGAACTTTTCTCCCTACACTGTCCATTGAGTTGTCCTCAAAACCAATATACATCCTGCTATATCTCCCACATGGAAAGTGCCAGGAGGGAGAAGTGGCGATTATGTTTAGACTTTCTCGGAACTGCTTCAAATCAACTAGATATCTTTGTGCTGTAAATCTCCCAACAGCCAAACGCAAAAGCAGCAAACATCTCGCTGTATGTCCCACATCCAAAGTGCCAAGAGAGAGCTTGCTCTCCCTGTCTTTGAGTACTGTTTTCACTGTCCCGGTTACCTCTTTGCTAACATTCTCTTCAGCGCTGCAGGGAAACCAGGAACCACGTGGAGAAGGCACCCACACTGAAAGTGCCTGGAGGGAACATTGGGGCTTCTTCTCAGTGTCTCTGACATAGGGTTTCACTGTCCCGGGAAAGTCTCTGCTAACACCCTGCAGAGCGCTGTGCCCAATCTACAGAAACGTCTTGCGGTATCTCCTACAGGGAAAGTGCCAGGAGGGAATTGTCGAGCTTGTTCTCAGTGTCTCTGAGAATTGCTCTGATTATCCCTGTGACCTCTTTGCTAAGACTCTCCAGAGAGCCGTCCTCAAAACAAACACACATCTTGACATATCTCCCACATTGATCGCAGTGTCTCCAGGAACGGCATTCAAGGAGCCAGGAACTTTTCTCCCTACACTGTCCATTGAGTTGTCCTCAAAACCAATATACATCCTGCTATATCTCCCACATGGAAAGTGCCAGGAGGGAGAAGTGGCGATTATGTTTAGACTTTCTCGGAACTGCTTCAAATCAACTAGATATCTTTGTGCTGTAAATCTCCCAACAGCCAAACGCAAAAGCAGCAAACATCTCGCTGTATGTCCCACATCCAAAGTGCCAAGAGAGAGCTTGCTCTCCCTGTCTTTGAGTACTGTTTGCACTGTCCCGGTTACCTCTTTGCTAACATTCTCTTCAGCGCTGCAGGGAAACCAGGAACCACGTGGAGAAGGCACCCACACTGAAAGTGCCTGGAGGGAACATTGGGGCTTCTTCTCAGTGTCTCTGACATAGGGTTTCACTGTCCCGGGAAAGTCTCTGCTAACACCCTGCAGAGCGCTGTGCCCAATCTACAGAAACGTCTTGCGGTATCTCCTACAGGGAAAGTGCCAGGAGGGAATTGTCGAGCTTGTTCTCAGTGTCTCTGAGAATTGCTCTCATTATCCCTGTGACCTCTTTGCTAAGACTCTCCAGAGAGCCGTCCTCAAAACCAACACACATCTTGACATATCTCCCACATTGATCGCAGTGTCTCCAGGAACGGCATTCAAGGAGCCAGGAACTTTTCTCCCTACACTGTCCATTGAGTTGTCCTCAAAACCAATATACATCCTGCTATATCTCCCACATGGAAAGTGCCAGGAGGGAGAAGTGGCGATTATGTTTAGACTTTCTCGGAACTGCTTCAAATCAACTAGATATCTTTGTGCTGTAAATCTCCCAACAGCCAAACGCAAAAGCAGCAAACATCTCGCTGTATGTCCCACATCCAAAGTGCCAAGAGAGAGCTTGCTCTCCCTGTCTTTGAGTACTGTTTTCACTGTCCCGGTTACCTCTTTGCTAACATTCTCTTCAGCGCTGCAGGGAAACCAGGAACCACGTGGAGAAGGCACCCACACTGAAAGTGCCTGGAGGGAACATTGGGGCTTCTTCTCAGTGTCTCTGACATAGGGTTTCACTGTCCCGGGAAAGTCTCTGCTAACACCCTGCAGAGCGCTGTGCCCAATCTACAGAAACGTCTTGCGGTATCTCCTACAGGGAAAGTGCCAGGAGGGAATTGTCGAGCTTGTTCTCAGTGTCTCTGAGAATTGCTCTGATTATCCCTGTGACCTCTTTGCTAAGACTCTCCAGAGAGCCGTCCTCAAAACAAACACACATCTTGACATATCTCCCACATTGATCGCAGTGTCTCCAGGAACGGCATTCAAGGAGCCAGGAACTTTTCTCCCTACACTGTCCATTGAGTTGTCCTCAAAACCAATATACATCCTGCTATATCTCCCACATGGAAAGTGCCAGGAGGGAGAAGTGGCGATTATGTTTAGACTTTCTCGGAACTGCTTCAAATCAACTAGATATCTTTGTGCTGTAAATCTCCCAACAGCCAAACGCAAAAGCAGCAAACATCTCGCTGTATGTCCCACATCCAAAGTGCCAAGAGAGAGCTTGCTCTCCCTGTCTTTGAGTACTGTTTTCACTGTCCCGGTTACCTCTTTGCTAACATTCTCTTCAGCGCTGCAGGGAAACCAGGAACCACGTGGAGAAGGCACCCACACTGAAAGTGCCTGGAGGGAACATTGGGGCTTCTTCTCAGTGTCTCTGACATAGGGTTTCACTGTCCCGGGAAAGTCTCTGCTAACACCCTGCAGAGCGCTGTGCCCAATCTACAGAAACGTCTTGCGGTATCTCCTACAGGGAAAGTGCCAGGAGGGAATTGTCGAGCTTGTTCTCAGTGTCTCTGAGAATTGCTCTGATTATCCCTGTGACCTCTTTGCTAAGACTCTCCAGAGAGCCGTCCTCAAAACAAACACACATCTTGACATATCTCCCACATTGATCGCAGTGTCTCCAGGAACGTCATTCAAGGAGCCAGGAACTTTTCTCCCTACACTGTCCATTGAGTTGTCCTCAAAACCAATATACATCCTGCTATATCTCCCACATGGAAAGTGCCAGGAGGGAGAAGTGGCGATTATGTTTAGACTTTCTCGGAACTGCTTCAAATCAACTAGATATCTTTGTGCTGTAAATCTCCCAACAGCCAAACGCAAAAGCAGCAAACATCTCGCTGTATGTCCCACATCCAAAGTGCCAAGAGAGAGCTTGCTCTCCCTGTCTTTGAGTACTGTTTTCACTGTCCCGGTTACCTCTTTGCTAACATTCTCTTCAGCGCTGCAGGGAAACCAGGAACCACGTGGAGAAGGCACCCACACTGAAAGTGCCTGGAGGGAACATTGGGGCTTCTTCTCAGTGTCTCTGACATAGGGTTTCACTGTCCCGGGAAAGTCTCTGCTAACACCCTGCAGAGCGCTGTGCCCAATCTACAGAAACGTCTTGCGGTATCTCCTACCGGGAAAGTGCCAGGAGGGAATTGTCGAGCTTGTTCTCAGTGTCTCTGAGAATTGCTCTGATTATCCCTGTGACCTCTTTGCTAAGACTCTCCAGAGAGCCGTCCTCAAAACCAACACACATCTTGACATATCTCCCACATTGATCGCAGTGTCTCCAGGAACGGCATTCAAGGAGCCAGGAACTTTTCTCCCTACACTGTCCATTGAGTTGTCCTCAAAACCAATATACATCCTGCTATATCTCCCACATGGAAAGTGCCAGGAGGGAGAAGTGGCGATTATGTTTAGACTTTCTCGGAACTGCTTCAAATCAACTAGATATCTTTGTGCTGTAAATCTCCCAACAGCCAAACGCAAAAGCAGCAAACATCTCGCTGTATGTCCCACATCCAAAGTGCCAAGAGAGAGCTTGCTCTCCCTGTCTTTGAGTACTGTTTGCACTGTCCCGGTTACCTCTTTGCTAACATTCTCTTCAGCGCTGCAGGGAAACCAGGAACCACGTGGAGAAGGCACCCACACTGAAAGTGCCTGGAGGGAACATTGGGGCTTCTTCTCAGTGTCTCTGACATAGGGTTTCACTGTCCCGGGAAAGTCTCTGCTAACACCCTGCAGAGCGCTGTGCCCAATCTACAGAAACGTCTTGCGGTATCTCCTACAGGGAAAGTGCCAGGAGGGAATTGTCGAGCTTGTTCTCAGTGTCTCTGAGAATTGCTCTGATTATCCCTGTGACCTCTTTGCTAAGACTCTCCAGAGAGCCGTCCTCAAAACCAACACACATCTTGACATATCTCCCACATTGATCGCAGTGTCTCCAGGAACGGCATTCAAGGAGCCAGGAACTTTTCTCCCTACACTGTCCATTGAGTTGTCCTCAAAACCAATATACATCCTGCTATATCTCCCACATGGAAAGTGCCAGGAGGGAGAAGTGGCGATTATGTTTAGACTTTCTCGGAACTGCTTCAAATCAACTAGATATCTTTGTGCTGTAAATCTCCCAACAGCCAAACGCAAAAGCAGCAAACATCTCGCTGTATGTCCCACATCCAAAGTGCCAAGAGAGAGCTTGCTCTCCCTGTCTTTGAGTACTGTTTGCACTGTCCCGGTTACCTCTTTGCTAACATTCTCTTCAGCGCTGCAGGGAAACCAGGAACCACGTGGAGAAGGCACCCACACTGAAAGTGCCTGGAGGGAACATTGGGGCTTCTTCTCAGTGTCTCTGACATAGGGTTTCACTGTCCCGGGAAAGTCTCTGCTAACACCCTGCAGAGCGCTGTGCCCAATCTACAGAAACGTCTTGCGGTATCTCCTACCGGGAAAGTGCCAGGAGGGAATTGTCGAGCTTGTTCTCAGTGTCTCTGAGAATTGCTCTGATTATCCCTGTGACCTCTTTGCTAAGACTCTCCAGAGAGCCGTCCTCAAAACCAACACACATCTTGACATATCTCCCACATTGATCGCAGTGTCTCCAGGAACGGCATTCAAGGAGCCAGGAACTTTTCTCCCTACACTGTCCATTGAGTTGTCCTCAAAACCAATATACATCCTGCTATATCTCCCACATGGAAAGTGCCAGGAGGGAGAAGTGGCGATTATGTTTAGACTTTCTCGGAACTGCTTCAAACCAACTAGATATCTTTGTGCTGTAAATCTCCCAACAGCCAAACGCAAAAGCAGCAAACATCTCGCTGTATGTCCCACATCCAAAGTGCCAAGAGAGAGCTTGCTCTCCCTGTCTTTGAGTACTGTTTGCACTGTCCCGGTTACCTCTTTGCTAACATTCTCTTCAGCGCTGCAGGGAAACCAGGAACCACGTGGAGAAGGCACCCACACTGAAAGTGCCTGGAGGGAACATTGGGGCTTCTTCTCAGTGTCTCTGACATAGGGTTTCACTGTCCCGGGAAAGTCTCTGCTAACACCCTGCAGAGCGCTGTGCCCAATCTACAGAAACGTCTTGCGGTATCTCCTACAGGGAAAGTGCCAGGAGGGAATTGTCGAGCTTGTTCTCAGTGTCTCTGAGAATTGCTCTGATTATCCCTGTGACCTCTTTGCTAAGACTCTCCAGAGAGCCGTCCTCAAAACAAACACACATCTTGACATATCTCCCACATTGATCGCAGTGTCTCCAGGAACGGCATTCAAGGAGCCAGGAACTTTTCTCCCTACACTGTCCATTGAGTTGTCCTCAAAACCAATATACATCCTGCTATATCTCCCACATGGAAAGTGCCAGGAGGGAGAAGTGGCGATTATGTTTAGACTTTCTCGGAACTGCTTCAAATCAACTAGATATCTTTGTGCTGGAAATCTCCCAACAGCCAAACGCAAAAGCAGCAAACATCTCGCTGTATGTCCCACATCCAAAGTGCCAAGAGAGAGCTTGCTCTCCCTGTCTTTGAGTACTGTTTTCACTGTCCCGGTTACCTCTGCTAACATTCTCTTCAGCGCTGCAGGGAAACCAGGAACCACGTGGAGAAGGCACCCACACTGAAAGTGCCTGGAGGGAACATTGGGGCTTCTTCTCAGTGTCTCTGACATAGGGTTTCACTGTCCCGGGAAAGTCTCTGCTAACACCCTGCAGAGCGCTGTGCCCAATCTACAGAAACGTCTTGCGGTATCTCCTACAGGGAAAGTGCCAGGAGGGAATTGTCGAGCTTGTTCTCAGTGTCTCTGAGAATTGCTCTGATTATCCCTGTGACCTCTTTGCTAAGACTCTCCAGAGAGCCGTCCTCAAAACCAACACACATCTTGACATATCTCCCACATTGATCGCAGTGTCTCCAGGAACGGCATTCAAGGAGCCAGGAACTTTTCTCCCTACACTGTCCATTGAGTTGTCCTCAAAACCAATATACATCCTGCTATATCTCCCACATGGAAAGTGCCAGGAGGGAGAAGTGGCGATTATGTTTAGACTTTCTCGGAACTGCTTCAAATCAACTAGATATCTTTGTGCTGTAAATCTCCCAACAGCCAAACGCAAAAGCAGCAAACATCTCGCTGTATGTCCCACATCCAAAGTGCCAAGAGAGAGCTTGCTCTCCCTGTCTTTGAGTACTGTTTTCACTGTCCCGGTTACCTCTTTGCTAACATTCTCTTCAGCGCTGCAGGGAAACCAGGAACCACGTGGAGAAGGCACCCACACTGAAAGTGCCTGGAGGGAACATTGGGGCTTCTTCTCAGTGTCTCTGACATAGGGTTTCACTGTCCCGGGAAAGTCTCTGCTAACACCCTGCAGAGCGCTGTGCCCAATCTACAGAAACGTCTTGCGGTATCTCCTACAGGGAAAGTGCCAGGAGGGAATTGTCGAGCTTGTTCTCAGTGTCTCTGAGAATTGCTCTGATTATCCCTGTGACCTCTTTGCTAAGACTCTCCAGAGAGCCGTCCTCAAAACAAACACACATCTTGACATATCTCCCACATTGATCGCAGTGTCTCCAGGAACGGCATTCAAGGAGCCAGGAACTTTTCTCCCTACACTGTCCATTGAGTTGTCCTCAAAACCAATATACATCCTGCTATATCTCCCACATGGAAAGTGCCAGGAGGGAGAAGTGGCGATTATGTTTAGACTTTCTCGGAACTGCTTCAAATCAACTAGATATCTTTGTGCTGTAAATCTCCCAACAGCCAAACGCAAAAGCAGCAAACATCTCGCTGTATGTCCCACATCCAAAGTGCCAAGAGAGAGCTTGCTCTCCCTGTCTTTGAGTACTGTTTTCACTGTCCCGGTTACCTCTTTGCTAACATTCTCTTCAGCGCTGCAGGGAAACCAGGAACCACGTGGAGAAGGCACCCACACTGAAAGTGCCTGGAGGGAACATTGGGGCTTCTTCTCAGTGTCTCTGACATAGGGTTTCACTGTCCCGGGAAAGTCTCTGCTAACACCCTGCAGAGCGCTGTGCCCAATCTACAGAAACGTCTTGCGGTATCTCCTACAGGGAAAGTGCCAGGAGGGAATTGTCGAGCTTGTTCTCAGTGTCTCTGAGAATTGCTCTGATTATCCCTGTGACCTCTTTGCTAAGACTCTCCAGAGAGCCGTCCTCAAAACAAACACACATCTTGACATATCTCCCACATTGATCGCAGTGTCTCCAGGAACGGCATTCAAGGAGCCAGGAACTTTTCTCCCTACACTGTCCATTGAGTTGTCCTCAAAACCAATATACATCCTGCTATATCTCCCACATGGAAAGTGCCAGGAGGGAGAAGTGGCGATTATGTTTAGACTTTCTCGGAACTGCTTCAAATCAACTAGATATCTTTGTGCTGTAAATCTCCCAACAGCCAAACGCAAAAGCAGCAAACATCTCGCTGTATGTCCCACATCCAAAGTGCCAAGAGAGAGCTTGCTCTCCCTGTCTTTGAGTACTGTTTTCACTGTCCCGGTTACCTCTTTGCTAACATTCTCTTCAGCGCTGCAGGGAAACCAGGAACCACGTGGAGAAGGCACCCACACTGAAAGTGCCTGGAGGGAACATTGGGGCTTCTTCTCAGTGTCTCTGACATAGGGTTTCACTGTCCCGGGAAAGTCTCTGCTAACACCCTGCAGAGCGCTGTGCCCAATCTACAGAAACGTCTTGCGGTATCTCCTACAGGGAAAGTGCCAGGAGGGAATTGTCGAGCTTGTTCTCAGTGTCTCTGAGAATTGCTCTGATTATCCCTGTGACCTCTTTGCTAAGACTCTCCAGAGAGCCGTCCTCAAAACCAACACACATCTTGACATATCTCCCACATTGATCGCAGTGTCTCCAGGAACGTCATTCAAGGAGCCAGGAACTTTTCTCCCTACACTGTCCATTGAGTTGTCCTCAAAACCAATATACATCCTGCTATATCTCCCACATGGAAAGTGCCAGGAGGGAGAAGTGGCGATTATGTTTAGACTTTCTCGGAACTGCTTCAAATCAACTAGATATCTTTGTGCTGTAAATCTCCCAACAGCCAAACGCAAAAGCAGCAAACATCTCGCTGTATGTCCCACATCCAAAGTGCCAAGAGAGAGCTTGCTCTCCCTGTCTTTGAGTACTGTTTTCACTGTCCCGGTTACCTCTTTGCTAACATTCTCTTCAGCGCTGCAGGGAAACCAGGAACCACGTGGAGAAGGCACCCACACTGAAAGTGCCTGGAGGGAACATTGGGGCTTCTTCTCAGTGTCTCTGACATAGGGTTTCACTGTCCCGGGAAAGTCTCTGCTAACACCCTGCAGAGCGCTGTGCCCAATCTACAGAAACGTCTTGCGGTATCTCCTACAGGGAAAGTGCCAGGAGGGAATTGTCGAGCTTGTTCTCAGTGTCTCTGAGAATTGCTCTGATTATCCCTGTGACCTCTTTGCTAAGACTCTCCAGAGAGCCGTCCTCAAAACCAACACACATCTTGACATATCTCCCACATTGATCGCAGTGTCTCCAGGAACGGCATTCAAGGAGCCAGGAACTTTTCTCCCTACACTGTCCATTGAGTTGTCCTCAAAACCAATATACATCCTGCTATATCTCCCACATGGAAAGTGCCAGGAGGGAGAAGTGGCGATTATGTTTAGACTTTCTCGGAACTGCTTCAAATCAACTAGATATCTTTGTGCTGTAAATCTCCCAACAGCCAAACGCAAAAGCAGCAAACATCTCGCTGTATGTCCCACATCCAAAGTGCCAAGAGAGAGCTTGCTCTCCCTGTCTTTGAGTACTGTTTGCACTGTCCCGGTTACCTCTTTGCTAACATTCTCTTCAGCGCTGCAGGGAAACCAGGAACCACGTGGAGAAGGCACCCACACTGAAAGTGCCTGGAGGGAACATTGGGGCTTCTTCTCAGTGTCTCTGACATAGGGTTTCACTGTCCCGGGAAAGTCTCTGCTAACACCCTGCAGAGCGCTGTGCCCAATCTACAGAAACGTCTTGCGGTATCTCCTACAGGGAAAGTGCCAGGAGGGAATTGTCGAGCTTGTTCTCAGTGTCTCTGAGAATTGCTCTGATTATCCCTGTGACCTCTTTGCTAAGACTCTCCAGAGAGCCGTCCTCAAAACCAACACACATCTTGACATATCTCCCACATTGATCGCAGTGTCTCCAGGAACGGCATTCAAGGAGCCAGGAACTTTTCTCCCTACACTGTCCATTGAGTTGTCCTCAAAACCAATATACATCCTGCTATATCTCCCACATGGAAAGTGCCAGGAGGGAGAAGTGGCGATTATGTTTAGACTTTCTCGGAACTGCTTCAAATCAACTAGATATCTTTGTGCTGTAAATCTCCCAACAGCCAAACGCAAAAGCAGCAAACATCTCGCTGTATGTCCCACATCCAAAGTGCCAAGAGAGAGCTTGCTCTCCCTGTCTTTGAGTACTGTTTGCACTGTCCCGGTTACCTCTTTGCTAACATTCTCTTCAGCGCTGCAGGGAAACCAGGAACCACGTGGAGAAGGCACCCACACTGAAAGTGCCTGGAGGGAACATTGGGGCTTCTTCTCAGTGTCTCTGACATAGGGTTTCACTGTCCCGGGAAAGTCTCTGCTAACACCCTGCAGAGCGCTGTGCCCAATCTACAGAAACGTCTTGCGGTATCTCCTACCGGGAAAGTGCCAGGAGGGAATTGTCGAGCTTGTTCTCAGTGTCTCTGAGAATTGCTCTGATTATCCCTGTGACCTCTTTGCTAAGACTCTCCAGAGAGCCGTCCTCAAAACCAACACACATCTTGACATATCTCCCACATTGATCGCAGTGTCTCCAGGAACGGCATTCAAGGAGCCAGGAACTTTTCTCCCTACACTCTCCATTGAGTTGTCCTCAAAACCAATATACATCCTGCTATATCTCCCACATGGAAAGTGCCAGGAGGGAGAAGTGGCGATTATGTTTAGACTTTCTCGGAACTGCTTCAAACCAACTAGATATCTTTGTGCTGTAAATCTCCCAACAGCCAAACGCAAAAGCAGCAAACATCTCGCTGTATGTCCCACATCCAAAGTGCCAAGAGAGAGCTTGCTCTCCCTGTCTTTGAGTACTGTTTGCACTGTCCCGGTTACCTCTTTGCTAACATTCTCTTCAGCGCTGCAGGGAAACCAGGAACCACGTGGAGAAGGCACCCACACTGAAAGTGCCTGGAGGGAACATTGGGGCTTCTTCTCAGTGTCTCTGACATAGGGTTTCACTGTCCCGGGAAAGTCTCTGCTAACACCCTGCAGAGCGCTGTGCCCAATCTACAGAAACGTCTTGCGGTATCTCCTACAGGGAAAGTGCCAGGAGGGAATTGTCGAGCTTGTTCTCAGTGTCTCTGAGAATTGCTCTGATTATCCCTGTGACCTCTTTGCTAAGACTCTCCAGAGAGCCGTCCTCAAAACAAACACACATCTTGACATATCTCCCACATTGATCGCAGTGTCTCCAGGAACGGCATTCAAGGAGCCAGGAACTTTTCTCCCTACACTGTCCATTGAGTTGTCCTCAAAACCAATATACATCCTGCTATATCTCCCACATGGAAAGTGCCAGGAGGGAGAAGTGGCGATTATGTTTAGACTTTCTCGGAACTGCTTCAAATCAACTAGATATCTTTGTGCTGTAAATCTCCCAACAGCCAAACGCAAAAGCAGCAAACATCTCGCTGTATGTCCCACATCCAAAGTGCCAAGAGAGAGCTTGCTCTCCCTGTCTTTGAGTACTGTTTTCGCTGTGCCGGTTACCTCTTTGCTAACATTCTCTTCAGCGCTGCAGGGAAACCAGGAACCACGTGGAGAAGGCACCCACACTGAAAGTGCCTGGAGGGAACATTGGGGCTTCTTCTCAGTGTCTCTGACATAGGGTTTCACTGTCCCGGGAAAGTCTCTGCTAACACCCTGCAGAGCGCTGTGCCCAATCTACAGAAACGTCTTGCGGTATCTCCTACAGGGAAAGTGCCAGGAGGGAATTGTCGAGCTTGTTCTCAGTGTCTCTGAG
Source organism: Chroicocephalus ridibundus (assembly GCF_963924245.1). Classification (NCBI taxonomy): domain Eukaryota; kingdom Metazoa; phylum Chordata; class Aves; order Charadriiformes; family Laridae; genus Chroicocephalus; species Chroicocephalus ridibundus. Next base: position 336,757 of record NW_026961704.1, read on the forward strand.
AATTGCTCTGATTATCCCTGTGACCTCTTTGCTAAGACTCTCCAGAGAGCCGTCCTCAAAACCAACACACATCTTGACATATCTCCCACATTGATCGCAGTGTCTCCAGGAACGGCATTCAAGGAGCCAGGAACTTTTCTCCCTACACTGTCCATTGAGTTGTCCTCAAAACCAATATACATCCTGCTATATCTCCCACATGGAAAGTGCCAGGAGGGAGAAGTGGCGATTATGTTTAGACTTTCTCGGAACTGCTTCAAATCAACTAGATATCTTTGTGCTGTAAATCTCCCAACAGCCAAACGCAAAAGCAGCAAACATCTCGCTGTATGTCCCACATCCAAAGTGCCAAGAGAGAGCTTGCTCTCCCTGTCTTTGAGTACTGTTTTCGCTGTGCCGGTTACCTCTTTGCTAACATTCTCTTCAGCGCTGCAGGGAAACCAGGAACCACGTGGAGAAGGCACCCACACTGAAAGTGCCTGGAGGGAACATTGGGGCTTCTTCTCAGTGTCTCTGACATAGGGTTTCACTGTCCCGGGAAAGTCTCTGCTAACACCCTGCAGAGCGCTGTGCCCAATCTACAGAAACGTCTTGCGGTATCTCCTACAGGGAAAGTGCCAGGAGGGAATTGTCGAGCTTGTTCTCAGTGTCTCTGAGAATTGCTCTGATTATCCCTGTGACCTCTTTGCTAAGACTCTCCAGAGAGCCGTCCTCAAAACCAACACACATCTTGACATATCTCCCACATTGATCGCAGTGTCTCCAGGAACGGCATTCAAGGAGCCAGGAACTTTTCTCCCTACACTGTCCATTGAGTTGTCCTCAAAACCAATATACATCCTGCTATATCTCCCACATGGAAAGTGCCAGGAGGGAGAAGTGGCGATTATGTTTAGACTTTCTCGGAACTGCTTCAAATCAACTAGATATCTTTGTGCTGTAAATCTCCCAACAGCCAAACGCAAAAGCAGCAAACATCTCGCTGTATGTCCCACATCCAAAGTGCCAAGAGAGAGCTTGCTCTCCCTGTCTTTGAGTACTGTTTGCACTGTCCCGGTTACCTCTTTGCTAACATTCTCTTCAGCGCTGCAGGGAAACCAGGAACCACGTGGAGAAGGCACCCACACTGAAAGTGCCTGGAGGGAACATTGGGGCTTCTTCTCAGTGTCTCTGACATAGGGTTTCACTGTCCCGGGAAAGTCTCTGCTAACACCCTGCAGAGCGCTGTGCCCAATCTACAGAAACGTCTTGCGGTATCTCCTACCGGGAAAGTGCCAGGAGGGAATTGTCGAGCTTGTTCTCAGTGTCTCTGAGAATTGCTCTGATTATCCCTGTGACCTCTTTGCTAAGACTCTCCAGAGAGCCGTCCTCAAAACCAACACACATCTTGACATATCTCCCACATTGATCGCAGTGTCTCCAGGAACGGCATTCAAGGAGCCAGGAACTTTTCTCCCTACACTCTCCATTGAGTTGTCCTCAAAACCAATATACATCCTGCTATATCTCCCACATGGAAAGTGCCAGGAGGGAGAAGTGGCGATTATGTTTAGACTTTCTCGGAACTGCTTCAAACCAACTAGATATCTTTGTGCTGTAAATCTCCCAACAGCCAAACGCAAAAGCAGCAAACATCTCGCTGTATGTCCCACATCCAAAGTGCCAAGAGAGAGCTTGCTCTCCCTGTCTTTGAGTACTGTTTGCACTGTCCCGGTTACCTCTTTGCTAACATTCTCTTCAGCGCTGCAGGGAAACCAGGAACCACGTGGAGAAGGCACCCACACTGAAAGTGCCTGGAGGGAACATTGGGGCTTCTTCTCAGTGTCTCTGACATAGGGTTTCACTGTCCCGGGAAAGTCTCTGCTAACACCCTGCAGAGCGCTGTGCCCAATCTACAGAAACGTCTTGCGGTATCTCCTACAGGGAAAGTGCCAGGAGGGAATTGTCGAGCTTGTTCTCAGTGTCTCTGAGAATTGCTCTGATTATCCCTGTGACCTCTTTGCTAAGACTCTCCAGAGAGCCGTCCTCAAAACAAACACACATCTTGACATATCTCCCACATTGATCGCAGTGTCTCCAGGAACGGCATTCAAGGAGCCAGGAACTTTTCTCCCTACACTGTCCATTGAGTTGTCCTCAAAACCAATATACATCCTGCTATATCTCCCACATGGAAAGTGCCAGGAGGGAGAAGTGGCGATTATGTTTAGACTTTCTCGGAACTGCTTCAAATCAACTAGATATCTTTGTGCTGTAAATCTCCCAACAGCCAAACGCAAAAGCAGCAAACATCTCGCTGTATGTCCCACATCCAAAGTGCCAAGAGAGAGCTTGCTCTCCCTGTCTTTGAGTACTGTTTTCGCTGTGCCGGTTACCTCTTTGCTAACATTCTCTTCAGCGCTGCAGGGAAACCAGGAACCACGTGGAGAAGGCACCCACACTGAAAGTGCCTGGAGGGAACATTGGGGCTTCTTCTCAGTGTCTCTGACATAGGGTTTCACTGTCCCGGGAAAGTCTCTGCTAACACCCTGCAGAGCGCTGTGCCCAATCTACAGAAACGTCTTGCGGTATCTCCTACAGGGAAAGTGCCAGGAGGGAATTGTCGAGCTTGTTCTCAGTGTCTCTGAGAATTGCTCTGATTATCCCTGTGACCTCTTTGCTAAGACTCTCCAGAGAGCCGTCCTCAAAACCAACACACATCTTGACATATCTCCCACATTGATCGCAGTGTCTCCAGGAACGGCATTCAAGGAGCCAGGAACTTTTCTCCCTACACTGTCCATTGAGTTGTCCTCAAAACCAATATACATCCTGCTATATCTCCCACATGGAAAGTGCCAGGAGGGAGAAGTGGCGATTATGTTTAGACTTTCTCGGAACTGCTTCAAATCAACTAGATATCTTTGTGCTGTAAATCTCCCAACAGCCAAACGCAAAAGCAGCAAACATCTCGCTGTATGTCCCACATCCAAAGTGCCAAGAGAGAGCTTGCTCTCCCTGTCTTTGAGTACTGTTTTCGCTGTGCCGGTTACCTCTTTGCTAACATTCTCTTCAGCGCTGCAGGGAAACCAGGAACCACGTGGAGAAGGCACCCACACTGAAAGTGCCTGGAGGGAACATTGGGGCTTCTTCTCAGTGTCTCTGACATAGGGTTTCACTGTCCCGGGAAAGTCTCTGCTAACACCCTGCAGAGCGCTGTGCCCAATCTACAGAAACGTCTTGCGGTATCTCCTACAGGGAAAGTGCCAGGAGGGAATTGTCGAGCTTGTTCTCAGTGTCTCTGAGAATTGCTCTGATTATCCCTGTGACCTCTTTGCTAAGACTCTCCAGAGAGCCGTCCTCAAAACCAACACACATCTTGACATATCTCCCACATTGATCGCAGTGTCTCCAGGAACGGCATTCAAGGAGCCAGGAACTTTTCTCCCTACACTGTCCATTGAGTTGTCCTCAAAACCAATATACATCCTGCTATATCTCCCACATGGAAAGTGCCAGGAGGGAGAAGTGGCGATTATGTTTAGACTTTCTCGGAACTGCTTCAAATCAACTAGATATCTTTGTGCTGTAAATCTCCCAACAGCCAAACGCAAAAGCAGCAAACATCTCGCTGTATGTCCCACATCCAAAGTGCCAAGAGAGAGCTTGCTCTCCCTGTCTTTGAGTACTGTTTGCACTGTCCCGGTTACCTCTTTGCTAACATTCTCTTCAGCGCTGCAGGGAAACCAGGAACCACGTGGAGAAGGCACCCACACTGAAAGTGCCTGGAGGGAACATTGGGGCTTCTTCTCAGTGTCTCTGACATAGGGTTTCACTGTCCCGGGAAAGTCTCTGCTAACACCCTGCAGAGCGCTGTGCCCAATCTACAGAAACGTCTTGCGGTATCTCCTACAGGGAAAGTGCCAGGAGGGAATTGTCGAGCTTGTTCTCAGTGTCTCTGAGAATTGCTCTGATTATCCCTGTGACCTCTTTGCTAAGACTCTCCAGAGAGCCGTCCTCAAAACCAACACACATCTTGACATATCTCCCACATTGATCGCAGTGTCTCCAGGAACGGCATTCAAGGAGCCAGGAACTTTTCTCCCTACACTGTCCATTGAGTTGTCCTCAAAACCAATATACATCCTGCTATATCTCCCACATGGAAAGTGCCAGGAGGGAGAAGTGGCGATTATGTTTAGACTTTCTCGGAACTGCTTCAAATCAACTAGATATCTTTGTGCTGTAAATCTCCCAACAGCCAAACGCAAAAGCAGCAAACATCTCGCTGTATGTCCCACATCCAAAGTGCCAAGAGAGAGCTTGCTCTCCCTGTCTTTGAGTACTGTTTGCACTGTCCCGGTTACCTCTTTGCTAACATTCTCTTCAGCGCTGCAGGGAAACCAGGAACCACGTGGAGAAGGCACCCACACTGAAAGTGCCTGGAGGGAACATTGGGGCTTCTTCTCAGTGTCTCTGACATAGGGTTTCACTGTCCCGGGAAAGTCTCTGCTAACACCCTGCAGAGCGCTGTGCCCAATCTACAGAAACGTCTTGCGGTATCTCCTACCGGGAAAGTGCCAGGAGGGAATTGTCGAGCTTGTTCTCAGTGTCTCTGAGAATTGCTCTGATTATCCCTGTGACCTCTTTGCTAAGACTCTCCAGAGAGCCGTCCTCAAAACCAACACACATCTTGACATATCTCCCACATTGATCGCAGTGTCTCCAGGAACGGCATTCAAGGAGCCAGGAACTTTTCTCCCTACACTCTCCATTGAGTTGTCCTCAAAACCAATATACATCCTGCTATATCTCCCACATGGAAAGTGCCAGGAGGGAGAAGTGGCGATTATGTTTAGACTTTCTCGGAACTGCTTCAAACCAACTAGATATCTTTGTGCTGTAAATCTCCCAACAGCCAAACGCAAAAGCAGCAAACATCTCGCTGTATGTCCCACATCCAAAGTGCCAAGAGAGAGCTTGCTCTCCCTGTCTTTGAGTACTGTTTGCACTGTCCCGGTTACCTCTTTGCTAACATTCTCTTCAGCGCTGCAGGGAAACCAGGAACCACGTGGAGAAGGCACCCACACTGAAAGTGCCTGGAGGGAACATTGGGGCTTCTTCTCAGTGTCTCTGACATAGGGTTTCACTGTCCCGGGAAAGTCTCTGCTAACACCCTGCAGAGCGCTGTGCCCAATCTACAGAAACGTCTTGCGGTATCTCCTACAGGGAAAGTGCCAGGAGGGAATTGTCGAGCTTGTTCTCAGTGTCTCTGAGAATTGCTCTGATTATCCCTGTGACCTCTTTGCTAAGACTCTCCAGAGAGCCGTCCTCAAAACAAACACACATCTTGACATATCTCCCACATTGATCGCAGTGTCTCCAGGAACGGCATTCAAGGAGCCAGGAACTTTTCTCCCTACACTGTCCATTGAGTTGTCCTCAAAACCAATATACATCCTGCTATATCTCCCACATGGAAAGTGCCAGGAGGGAGAAGTGGCGATTATGTTTAGACTTTCTCGGAACTGCTTCAAATCAACTAGATATCTTTGTGCTGTAAATCTCCCAACAGCCAAACGCAAAAGCAGCAAACATCTCGCTGTATGTCCCACATCCAAAGTGCCAAGAGAGAGCTTGCTCTCCCTGTCTTTGAGTACTGTTTTCACTGTCCCGGTTACCTCTTTGCTAACATTCTCTTCAGCGCTGCAGGGAAACCAGGAACCACGTGGAGAAGGCACCCACACTGAAAGTGCCTGGAGGGAACATTGGGGCTTCTTCTCAGTGTCTCTGACATAGGGTTTCACTGTCCCGGGAAAGTCTCTGCTAACACCCTGCAGAGCGCTGTGCCCAATCTACAGAAACGTCTTGCGGTATCTCCTACAGGGAAAGTGCCAGGAGGGAATTGTCGAGCTTGTTCTCAGTGTCTCTGAGAATTGCTCTGATTATCCCTGTGACCTCTTTGCTAAGACTCTCCAGAGAGCCGTCCTCAAAACCAACACACATCTTGACATATCTCCCACATTGATCGCAGTGTCTCCAGGAACGGCATTCAAGGAGCCAGGAACTTTTCTCCCTACACTGTCCATTGAGTTGTCCTCAAAACCAATATACATCCTGCTATATCTCCCACATGGAAAGTGCCAGGAGGGAGAAGTGGCGATTATGTTTAGACTTTCTCGGAACTGCTTCAAATCAACTAGATATCTTTGTGCTGTAAATCTCCCAACAGCCAAACGCAAAAGCAGCAAACATCTCGCTGTATGTCCCACATCCAAAGTGCCAAGAGAGAGCTTGCTCTCCCTGTCTTTGAGTACTGTTTTCGCTGTGCCGGTTACCTCTTTGCTAACATTCTCTTCAGCGCTGCAGGGAAACCAGGAACCACGTGGAGAAGGCACCCACACTGAAAGTGCCTGGAGGGAACATTGGGGCTTCTTCTCAGTGTCTCTGACATAGGGTTTCACTGTCCCGGGAAAGTCTCTGCTAACACCCTGCAGAGCGCTGTGCCCAATCTACAGAAACGTCTTGCGGTATCTCCTACAGGGAAAGTGCCAGGAGGGAATTGTCGAGCTTGTTCTCAGTGTCTCTGAGAATTGCTCTGATTATCCCTGTGACCTCTTTGCTAAGACTCTCCAGAGAGCCGTCCTCAAAACCAACACACATCTTGACATATCTCCCACATTGATCGCAGTGTCTCCAGGAACGGCATTCAAGGAGCCAGGAACTTTTCTCCCTACACTCTCCATTGAGTTGTCCTCAAAACCAATATACATCCTGCTATATCTCCCACATGGAAAGTGCCAGGAGGGAGAAGTGGCGATTATGTTTAGACTTTCTCGGAACTGCTTCAAATCAACTAGATATCTTTGTGCTGTAAATCTCCCAACAGCCAAACGCAAAAGCAGCAAACATCTCGCTGTATGTCCCACATCCAAAGTGCCAAGAGAGAGCTTGCTCTCCCTGTCTTTGAGTACTGTTTTCACTGTCCCGGTTACCTCTGCTAACATTCTCTTCAGCGCTGCAGGGAAACCAGGAACCACGTGGAGAAGGCACCCACACTGAAAGTGCCTGGAGGGAACATTGGGGCTTCTTCTCAGTGTCTCTGACATAGGGTTTCACTGTCCCGGGAAAGTCTCTGCTAACACCCTGCAGAGCGCTGTGCCCAATCTACAGAAACGTCTTGCGGTATCTCCTACAGGGAAAGTGCCAGGAGGGAATTGTCGAGCTTGTTCTCAGTGTCTCTGAGAATTGCTCTGATTATCCCTGTGACCTCTTTGCTAAGACTCTCCAGAGAGCCGTCCTCAAAACCAACACACATCTTGACATATCTCCCACATTGATCGCAGTGTCTCCAGGAACGGCATTCAAGGAGCCAGGAACTTTTCTCCCTACACTGTCCATTGAGTTGTCCTCAAAACCAATATACATCCTGCTATATCTCCCACATGGAAAGTGCCAGGAGGGAGAAGTGGCGATTATGTTTAGACTTTCTCGGAACTGCTTCAAATCAACTAGATATCTTTGTGCTGTAAATCTCCCAACAGCCAAACGCAAAAGCAGCAAACATCTCGCTGTATGTCCCACATCCAAAGTGCCAAGAGAGAGCTTGCTCTCCCTGTCTTTGAGTACTGTTTTCACTGTCCCGGTTACCTCTTTGCTAACATTCTCTTCAGCGCTGCAGGGAAACCAGGAACCACGTGGAGAAGGCACCCACACTGAAAGTGCCTGGAGGGAACATTGGGGCTTCTTCTCAGTGTCTCTGACATAGGGTTTCACTGTCCCGGGAAAGTCTCTGCTAACACCCTGCAGAGCGCTGTGCCCAATCTACAGAAACGTCTTGCGGTATCTCCTACAGGGAAAGTGCCAGGAGGGAATTGTCGAGCTTGTTCTCAGTGTCTCTGAGAATTGCTCTGATTATCCCTGTGACCTCTTTGCTAAGACTCTCCAGAGAGCCGTCCTCAAAACAAACACACATCTTGACATATCTCCCACATTGATCGCAGTGTCTCCAGGAACGGCATTCAAGGAGCCAGGAACTTTTCTCCCTACACTGTCCATTGAGTTGTCCTCAAAACCAATATACATCCTGCTATATCTCCCACATGGAAAGTGCCAGGAGGGAGAAGTGGCGATTATGTTTAGACTTTCTCGGAACTGCTTCAAATCAACTAGATATCTTTGTGCTGTAAATCTCCCAACAGCCAAACGCAAAAGCAGCAAACATCTCGCTGTATGTCCCACATCCAAAGTGCCAAGAGAGAGCTTGCTCTCCCTGTCTTTGAGTACTGTTTTCGCTGTGCCGGTTACCTCTTTGCTAACATTCTCTTCAGCGCTGCAGGGAAACCAGGAACCACGTGGAGAAGGCACCCACACTGAAAGTGCCTGGAGGGAACATTGGGGCTTCTTCTCAGTGTCTCTGACATAGGGTTTCACTGTCCCGGGAAAGTCTCTGCTAACACCCTGCAGAGCGCTGTGCCCAATCTACAGAAACGTCTTGCGGTATCTCCTACAGGGAAAGTGCCAGGAGGGAACTGTCGAGCTTGTTCTCAGTGTCTCTGAGAATTGCTCTGATTATCCCTGTGACCTCTTTGCTAAGACTCTCCAGAGAGCCGTCCTCAAAACAAACACACATCTTGACATATCTCCCACATTGATCGCAGTGTCTCCAGGAACGGCATTCAAGGAGCCAGGAACTTTTCTCCCTACACTGTCCATTGAGTTGTCCTCAAAACCAATATACATCCTGCTATATCTCCCACATGGAAAGTGCCAGGAGGGAGAAGTGGCGATTATGTTTAGACTTTCTCGGAACTGCTTCAAATCAACTAGATATCTTTGTGCTGTAAATCTCCCAACAGCCAAACGCAAAAGCAGCAAACATCTCGCTGTATGTCCCACATCCAAAGTGCCAAGAGAGAGCTTGCTCTCCCTGTCTTTGAGTACTGTTTTCACTGTCCCGGTTACCTCTTTGCTAACATTCTCTTCAGCGCTGCAGGGAAACCAGGAACCACGTGGAGAAGGCACCCACACTGAAAGTGCCTGGAGGGAACATTGGGGCTTCTTCTCAGTGTCTCTGACATAGGGTTTCACTGTCCCGGGAAAGTCTCTGCTAACACCCTGCAGAGCGCTGTGCCCAATCTACAGAAACGTCTTGCGGTATCTCCTACAGGGAAAGTGCCAGGAGGGAATTGTCGAGCTTGTTCTCAGTGTCTCTGAGAATTGCTCTGATTATCCCTGTGACCTCTTTGCTAAGACTCTCCAGAGAGCCGTCCTCAAAACCAACACACATCTTGACATATCTCCCACATTGATCGCAGTGTCTCCAGGAACGGCATTCAAGGAGCCAGGAACTTTTCTCCCTACACTGTCCATTGAGTTGTCCTCAAAACCAATATACATCCTGCTATATCTCCCACATGGAAAGTGCCAGGAGGGAGAAGTGGCGATTATGTTTAGACTTTCTCGGAACTGCTTCAAATCAACTAGATATCTTTGTGCTGTAAATCTCCCAACAGCCAAACGCAAAAGCAGCAAACATCTCGCTGTATGTCCCACATCCAAAGTGCCAAGAGAGAGCTTGCTCTCCCTGTCTTTGAGTACTGTTTTCACTGTCCCGGTTACCTCTTTGCTAACATTCTCTTCAGCGCTGCAGGGAAACCAGGAACCACGTGGAGAAGGCACCCACACTGAAAGTGCCTGGAGGGAACATTGGGGCTTCTTCTCAGTGTCTCTGACATAGGGTTTCACTGTCCCGGGAAAGTCTCTGCTAACACCCTGCAGAGCGCTGTGCCCAATCTACAGAAACGTCTTGCGGTATCTCCTACAGGGAAAGTGCCAGGAGGGAATTGTCGAGCTTGTTCTCAGTGTCTCTGAGAATTGCTCTGATTATCCCTGTGACCTCTTTGCTAAGACTCTCCAGAGAGCCGTCCTCAAAATAAACACACATCTTGACATATCTCCCACATTGATCGCAGTGTCTCCAGGAACGGCATTCAAGGAGCCAGGAACTTTTCTCCCTACACTGTCCATTGAGTTGTCCTCAAAACCAATATACATCCTGCTATATCTCCCACATGGAAAGTGCCAGGAGGGAGAAGTGGCGATTATGTTTAGACTTTCTCGGAACTGCTTCAAATCAACTAGATATCTTTGTGCTGTAAATCTCCCAACAGCCAAACGCAAAAGCAGCAAACATCTCGCTGTATGTCCCACATCCAAAGTGCCAAGAGAGAGCTTGCTCTCCCTGTCTTTGAGTACTGTTTTCGCTGTGCCGGTTACCTCTTTGCTAACATTCTCTTCAGCGCTGCAGGGAAACCAGGAACCACGTGGAGAAGGCACCCACACTGAAAGTGCCTGGAGGGAACATTGGGGCTTCTTCTCAGTGTCTCTGACATAGGGTTTCACTGTCCCGGGAAAGTCTCTGCTAACACCCTGCAGAGCGCTGTGCCCAATCTACAGAAACGTCTTGCGGTATCTCCTACAGGGAAAGTGCCAGGAGGGAACTGTCGAGCTTGTTCTCAGTGTCTCTGAGAATTGCTCTGATTATCCCTGTGACCTCTTTGCTAAGACTCTCCAGAGAGCCGTCCTCAAAACAAACACACATCTTGACATATCTCCCACATTGATCGCAGTGTCTCCAGGAACGGCATTCAAGGAGCCAGGAACTTTTCTCCCTACACTGTCCATTGAGTTGTCCTCAAAACCAATATACATCCTGCTATATCTCCCACATGGAAAGTGCCAGGAGGGAGAAGTGGCGATTATGTTTAGACTTTCTCGGAACTGCTTCAAATCAACTAGATATCTTTGTGCTGTAAATCTCCCAACAGCCAAACGCAAAAGCAGCAAACATCTCGCTGTATGTCCCACATCCAAAGTGCCAAGAGAGAGCTTGCTCTCCCTGTCTTTGAGTACTGTTTTCGCTGTGCCGGTTACCTCTTTGCTAACATTCTCTTCAGCGCTGCAGGGAAACCAGGAACCACGTGGAGAAGGCACCCACACTGAAAGTGCCTGGAGGGAACATTGGGGCTTCTTCTCAGTGTCTCTGACATAGGGTTTCACTGTCCCGGGAAAGTCTCTGCTAACACCCTGCAGAGCGCTGTGCCCAATCTACAGAAACGTCTTGCGGTATCTCCTACAGGGAAAGTGCCAGGAGGGAATTGTCGAGCTTGTTCTCAGTGTCTCTGAGAATTGCTCTGATTATCCCTGTGACCTCTTTGCTAAGACTCTCCAGAGAGCCGTCCTCAAAACAAACACACATCTTGACATATCTCCCACATTGATCGCAGTGTCTCGAGGAACGGCATTCAAGGAGCCAGGAACTTTTCTCCCTACACTGTCCATTGAGTTGTCCTCAAAACCAATATACATCCTGCTATATCTCCCACATGGAAAGTGCCAGGAGGGAGAAGTGGCGATTATGTTTAGACTTTCTCGGAACTGCTTCAAATCAACTAGATATCTTTGTGCTGTAAATCTCCCAACAGCCAAACGCAAAAGCAGCAAACATCTCGCTGTATGTCCCACATCCAAAGTGCCAAGAGAGAGCTTGCTCTCCCTGTCTTTGAGTACTGTTTTCACTGTCCTGGTTACCTCTTTGCTAACATTCTCTTCAGCGCTGCAGGGAAACCAGGAACCACGTGGAGAAGGCACCCACACTGAAAGTGCCTGGAGGGAACATTGGGGCTTCTTCTCAGTGTCTCTGACATAGGGTTTCACTGTCCCGGGAAAGTCTCTGCTAACACCCTGCAGAGCGCTGTGCCCAATCTACAGAAACGTCTTGCGGTATCTCCTACAGGGAAAGTGCCAGGAGGGAATTGTCGAGCTTGTTCTCAGTGTCTCTGAGAATTGCTCTGATTATCCCTGTGACCTCTTTGCTAAGACTCTCCAGAGAGCCGTCCTCAAAACCAACACACATCTTGACATATCTCCCACATTGATCGCAGTGTCTCCAGGAACGGCATTCAAGGAGCCAGGAACTTTTCTCCCTACACTGTCCATTGAGTTGTCCTCAAAACCAAGATACATCCTGCTGTATCTCCCACATGGAAAGTGCCAGGAGGGAGAAGTGGCGATTATGTTTAGACTTTCTCGGAACTGCTTCAAATCAACTAGATATCTTTGTGCTGTAAATCTCCCAACAGCCAAACGCAAAAGCAGCAAACATCTCGCTGTATGTCCCACATCCAAAGTGCCAAGAGAGAGCTTGCTCTCCCTGTCTTTGAGTACTGTTTTCACTGTCCCGGTTACCTCTTTGCTAACATTCTCTTCAGCGCTGCAGGGAAACCAGGAACCACGTGGAGAAGGCACCCACACTGAAAGTGCCTGGAGGGAACATTGGGGCTTCTTCTCAGTGTCTCTGACATAGGGTTTCACTGTCCCGGGAAAGTCTCTGCTAACACCCTGCAGAGCGCTGTGCCCAATCTACAGAAATGTCTTGCGGTCTCTCCTACAGGGAAAGTGCCAGGAGGGAATTGTCGAGCTTGTTCTCAGTGTCTCTGAGAATTGCTCTGATTATCCCTGTGACCTCTTTGCTAAGACTCTCCAGAGAGCCGTCCTCAAAACAAACACACATCTTGACATATCTCCCACATTGATCGCAGTGTCTCCAGGAACGGCATTCAAGGAGCCAGGAACTTTTCTCCCTACACTGTCCATTGAGTTGTCCTCAAAACCAAGATACATCCTGCTATATCTCCCACATGGAAAGTGCCAGGAGGGAGAAGTGGCGATTATGTTTAGACTTTCTCGGAACTGCTTCAAATCAACTAGATATCTTTGTGCTGTAAATCTCCCAACAGCCAAACGCAAAAGCAGCAAACATCTCGCTGTATGTCCCACATCCAAAGTGCCAAGAGAGAGCTTGCTCTCCCTGTCTTTGAGTACTGTTTTCACTGTCCCGGTTACCTCTTTGCTAACATTCTCTTCAGCACTGCAGGGAAACCAGGAACCACGTGGAGAAGGCACCCACACTGAAAGTGCCTGGAGGGAACATTGGGGCTTCTTCTCAGTGTCTCTGACATAGGGTTTCACTGTCCCGGGAAAGTCTCTGCTAACACCCTGCAGAGCGCTGTGCCCAATCTACAGAAACGTCTTGCGGTATCTCCTACAGGGAAAGTGCCAGGAGGGAATTGTCGAGCTTGTTCTCAGTGTCTCTGAGAATTGCTCTGATTATCCCTGTGACCTCTTTGCTAAGACTCTCCAGAGAGCCGTCCTCAAAACAAACACACATCTTGACATATCTCCCTCATGGATCGCAGTGTCTCCAGGAACGGCATTCAAGGAGCCAGGAACTTTTCTCCCTACACTGTCCATTGAGTTGTCCTCAAAACCAATATACATCCTGCTATATCTCCCACATGGAAAGTGCCAGGAGGGAGAAGTGGCGATTATGTTTAGACTTTCTCGGAACTGCTTCAAATCAACTAGATATCTTTGTGCTGTAAATCTCCCAACAGCCAAACGCAAAAGCAGCAAACATCTCGCTGTATGTCCCACATCCAAAGTGCCAAGAGAGAGCTTGCTCTCCCTGTCTTTGAGTACTGTTTTCACTGTCCCGGTTACCTCTTTGCTAACATTCTCTTCAGCGCTGCAGGGAAACCAGGAACCACGTGGAGAAGGCACCCACACTGAAAGTGCCTGGAGGGAACATTGGGGCTTCTTCTCAGTGTCTCTGACATAGGGTTTCACTGTCCCGGGAAAGTCTCTGCTAACACCCTGCAGAGCGCTGTGCCCAATCTACAGAAACGTCTTGCGGTATCTCCTACAGGGAAAGTGCCAGGAGGGAATTGTCGAGCTTGTTCTCAGTGTCTTTGAGAATTGCTCTGATTATCCCTGTGACCTCTTTGCTAAGACTCTCCAGAGAGCCGTCCTCAAAACAAACACACATCTTGACATATCTCCCACATTGATCGCAGTGTCTCCAGGAACGGCATTCAAGGAGCCAGGAACTTTTCTCCCTACACTGTCCATTGAGTTGTCCTCAAAACCAAGATACATCCTGCTATATCTCCCACATGGAAAGTGCCAGGAGGGAGAAGTGGCGATTATGTTTAGACTTTCTCGGAACTGCTTCAAATCAACTAGATATCTTTGTGCTGTAAATCTCCCAACAGCCAAACGCAAAAGCAGCAAACATCTCGCTGTATGTCCCACATCCAAAGTGCCAAGAGAGAGCTTGCTCTCCCTGTCTTTGAGTACTGTTTTCACTGTCCCGGTTACCTCTTTGCTAACATTCTCTTCAGCGCTGCAGGGAAACCAGGAACCACGTGGAGAAGGCACCCACACTGAAAGTGCCTGGAGGGAACACTGGGGCTTCTTCTCAGTGTCTCTGACATAGGGTTTCACTGTCCCGGGAAAGTCTCTGCTAACACCCTGCAGAGCGCTGTGCCCAATCTACAGAAACGTCTTGCGGTCTCTCCTACAGGGAAAGTGCCAGGAGGGAATTGTCGAGCTTGTTCTCAGTGTCTCTGAGAATTGCTCTGATTATCCCTGTGACCTCTTTGCTAAGACTCTCCAGAGAGCCGTCCTCAAAACAAACACACATCTTGACATATCTCCCACATTGATCGCAGTGTCTCCAGGAACGGCATTCAAGGAGCCAGGAACTTTGCTCCCTACACTGTCCATTGAGTTGTCCTCAAAACCAAGATACATCCTGCTATATCTCCCACATGGAAAGTGCCAGGAGGGAGAAGTGGCGATTATGTTTAGACTTTCTCGGAACTGCTTCAAATCAACTAGATATCTTTGTGCTGTAAATCTCCCAACAGCCAAACGCAAAAGCAGCAAACATCTCGCTGTATGTCCCACATCCAAAGTGCCAAGAGAGAGCTTGCTCTCCCTGTCTTTGAGTACTGTTTTCACTGTCCCGGTTACCTCTTTGCTAACATTCTCTTCAGCGCTGCAGGGAAACCAGGAACCACGTGGAGAAGGCACCCACACTGAAAGTGCCTGGAGGGAACACTGGGGCTTCTTCTCAGTGTCTCTGACATAGGGTTTCACTGTCCCGGGAAAGTCTCTGCTAACACCCTGCAGAGCGCTGTGCCCAATCTACAGAAACGTCTTGCGGTCTCTCCTACAGGGAAAGTGCCAGGAGGGAATTGTCGAGCTTGTTCTCAGTGTCTCTGAGAATTGCTCTGATTATCCCTGTGACCTCTTTGCTAAGACTCTCCAGAGAGCCGTCCTCAAAACAAACACACATCTTGACATATCTCCCACATTGATCGCAGTGTCTCCAGGAACGGCATTCAAGGAGCCAGGAACTTTTCTCCCTACACTGTCCATTGAGTTGTCCTCAAAACCAAGATACATCCTGCTATATCTCCCACATGGAAAGTGCCAGGAGGGAGAAGTGGCGATTATGTTTAGACTTTCTCGGAACTGCTTCAAATCAACTAGATATCTTTGTGCTGTAAATCTCCCAACAGCCAAACGCAAAAGCAGCAAACATCTCGCTGTATGTCCCACATCCAAAGTGCCAAGAGAGAGCTTGCTCTCCCTGTCTTTGAGTACTGTTTTCACTGTCCCGGTTACCTCTTTGCTAACATTCTCTTCAGCGCTGCAGGGAAACCAGGAACCACGTGGAGAAAGCACCCACACTGAAAGTGCCTGGAGGGAACATTGGGGCTTCTTCTCAGTGTCTCTGACATAGGGTTTCACTGTCCCGGGAAAGTCTCTGCTAACACCCTGCAGAGCGCTGTGCCCAATCTACAGAAACGTCTTGCGGTATCTCCTACAGGGAAAGTGCCAGGAGGGAATTGTCGAGCTTGTTCTCAGTGTCTCTGAGAATTGCTCTGATTATCCCTGTGACCTCTTTGCTAAGACTCTCCAGAGAGCCGTCCTCAAAACAAACACACATCTTGACATATCTCCCACATTGATCGCAGTGTCTCCAGGAACGGCATTCAAGGAGCCAGGAACTTTTCTCCCTACACTGTCCATTGAGTTGTCCTCAAAACCAAGATACATCCTGCTATATCTCCCACATGGAAAGTGCCAGGAGGGAGAAGTGGCGATTATGTTTAGACTTTCTCGGAACTGCTTCAAATCAACTAGATATCTTTGTGCTGTAAATCTCCCAACAGCCAAACGCAAAAGCAGCAAACATCTCGCTGTATGTCCCACATCCAAAGTGCCAAGAGAGAGCTTGCTCTCCCTGTCTTTGAGTCCTGTTTTCACTGTCCCGGTTACCTCTTTGCTAACATTCTCTTCAGCGCTGCAGGGAAACCAGGAACCACGTGGAGAAGGCACCCACACTGAAAGTGCCTGGAGGGAACATTGGGGCTTCTTCTCAGTGTCTCTGACATAGGGTTTCACTGTCCCGGGAAAGTCTCTGCTAACACCCTGCAGAGCGCTGTGCCCAATCTACAGAAACGTCTTGCGGTATCTCCTACAGGGAAAGTGCCAGGAGGGAATTGTCGAGCTTGTTCTCAGTGTCTCTGAGAATTGCTCTGATTATCCCTGTGACCTCTTTGCTAAGACTCTCCAGAGAGCCGTCCTCAAAACAAACACACATCTTGACATATCTCCCACATTGATCGCAGTGTCTCCAGGAACGGCATTCAAGGAGCCAGGAACTTTTCTCCCTACACTGTCCATTGAGTTGTCCTCAAAACCAAGATACATCCTGCTATATCTCCCACATGGAAAGTGCCAGGAGGGAGAAGTGGCGATTATGTTTAGACTTTCTCGGAACTGCTTCAAATCAACTAGATATCTTTGTGCTGTAAATCTCCCAACAGCCAAACGCAAAAGCAGCAAACATCTCGCTGTATGTCCCACATCCAAAGTGCCAAGAGAGAGCTTGCTCTCCCTCTCTTTGAGTACTGTTTTCACTGTCCCGGTTACCTCTTTGCTAACATTCTCTTCAGCGCTGCAGGGAAACCAGGAACCACGTGGAGAAGGCACCCACACTGAAAGTGCCTGGAGGGAACATTGGGGCTTCTTCTCAGTGTCTCTGACATAGGGTTTCACTGTCCCGGGAAAGTCTCTGCTAACACCCTGCAGAGCGCTGTGCCCAATCTACAGAAACGTCTTGCGGTATCTCCTACAGGGAAAGTGCCAGGAGGGAATTGTCGAGCTTGTTCTCAGTGTCTTTGAGAATTGCTCTGATTATCCCTGTGACCTCTTTGCTAAGACTCTCCAGAGAGCCGTCCTCAAAACAAACACACATCTTGACATATCTCCCACATTGATCGCAGTGTCTCCAGGAACGGCATTCAAGGAGCCAGGAACTTTTCTCCCTACACTGTCCATTGAGTTGTCCTCAAAACCAAGATACATCCTGCTATATCTCCCACATGGAAAGTGCCAGGAGGGAGAAGTGGCGATTATGTTTAGACTTTCTCAGAACTGCTTCAAATCAACTAGATATCTTTGTGCTGTAAATCTCCCAACAGCCAAACGCAAAAGCAGCAAACATCTCGCTGTATGTCCCACATCCAAAGTGCCAAGAGAGAGCTTGCTCTCCCTGTCTTTGAGTACTGTTTTCACTGTCCCGGTTACCTCTTTGCTAACATTCTCTTCAGCGCTGCAGGGAAACCAGGAACCACGTGGAGAAGGCACCCACACTGAAAGTGCCTGGAGGGAACATTGGGGCTTCTTCTCAGTGTCTCTGACATAGGGTTTCACTGTCCCGGGAAAGTCTCTGCTAACACCCTGCAGAGCGCTGTGCCCAATCTACAGAAACGTCTTGCGGTATCTCCTACAGGGAAAGTGCCAGGAGGGAATTGTCGAGCTTGTTCTCAGTGTCTCTGAGAATTGCTCTGATTATCCCTGTGACCTCTTTGCTAAGACTCTCCAGAGAGCCGTCCTCAAAACAAACACACATCTTGACATATCTCCCACATTGATCGCAGTGTCTCCAGGAACGGCATTCAAGGAGCCAGGAACTTTTCTCCCTACACTGTCCATTGAGTTGTCCTCAAAACCAAGATACATCCTGCTATATCTCCCACATGGAAAGTGCCAGGAGGGAGAAGTGGCGATTATGTTTAGACTTTCTCGGAACTGCTTCAAATCAACTAGATATCTTTGTGCTGTAAATCTCCCAACAGCCAAACGCAAAAGCAGCAAACATCTCGCTGTATGTCCCACATCCAAAGTGCCAAGAGAGAGCTTGCTCTCCCTGTCTTTGAGTACTGTTTGCAGTGTCCCGGTTACCTCTTTGCTAACATTCTCTTCAGCGCTGCAGGGAAACCAGGAACCACGTGGAGAAGGCACCCACACTGAAAGTGCCTGGAGGGAACATTGGGGCTTCTTCTCAGTGTCTCTGACATAGGGTTTCACTGTCCCGGGAAAGTCTCTGCTAACACCCTGCAGAGCGCTGTGCCCAATCTACAGAAACGTCTTGCGGTATCTCCTACAGGGAAAGTGCCAGGAGGGAATTGTCGAGCTTGTTCTCAGTGTCTCTGAGAATTGCTCTGATTATCCCTGTGACCTCTTTGCTAAGACTCTCCAGAGAGCCGTCCTCAAAACAAACACACATCTTGACATATCTCCCTCATTGATCGCAGTGTCTCCAGGAACGGCATTCAAGGAGCCAGGAACTTTTCTCCCTACACTGTCCATTGAGTTGTCCTCAAAACCAATATACATCCTGCTATATCTCCCACATGGAAAGTGCCAGGAGGGAGAAGTGGCGATTATGTTTAGACTTTCTCGGAACTGCTTCAAATCAACTAGATATCTTTGTGCTGTAAATCTCCCAACAGCCAAACGCAAAAGCAGCAAACATCTCGCTGTATGTCCCACATCCAAAGTGCCAAGAGAGAGCTTGCTCTCCCTGTCTTTGAGTACTGTTTTCACTGTCCCGGTTACCTCTTTGCTAACATTCTCTTCAGCGCTGCAGGGAAACCAGGAACCACGTGGAGAAGGCACCCACACTGAAAGTGCCTGGAGGGAACATTGGGGCTTCTTCTCAGTGTCTCTGACATAGGGTTTCACTGTCCCGGGAAAGTCTCTGCTAACACCCTGCAGAGCGCTGTGCCCAATCTACAGAAACGTCTTGCGGTATCTCCTACAGGGAAAGTGCCAGGAGGGAATTGTCGAGCTTGTTCTCAGTGTCTCTGAGAATTGCTCTGATTATCCCTGTGACCTCTTTGCTAAGACTCTCCAGAGAGCCGTCCTCAAAACAAACACACATCTTGACATATCTCCCACATTGATCGCAGTGTCTCCAGGAACGGCATTCAAGGAGCCAGGAACTTTTCTCCCTACACTGTCCATTGAGTTGTCCTCAAAACCAAGATACATCCTGCTATATCTCCCACATGGAAAGTGCCAGGAGGGAGAAGTGGCGATTATGTTTAGACTTTCTCGGAACTGCTTCAAATCAACTAGATATCTTTGTGCTGTAAATCTCCCAACAGCCAAACGCAAAAGCAGCAAACATCTCGCTGTATGTCCCACATCCAAAGTGCCAAGAGAGAGCTTGCTCTCCCTGTCTTTGAGTACTGTTTTCACTGTCCCGGTTACCTCTTTGCTAACATTCTCTTCAGCGCTGCAGGGAAACCAGGAACCACGTGGAGAAGGCACCCACACTGAAAGTGCCTGGAGGGAACATTGGGGCTTCTTCTCAGTGTCTCTGACATAGGGTTTCACTGTCCCGGGAAAGTCTCTGCTAACACCCTGCAGAGCGCTGTGCCCAATCTACAGAAACGTCTTGCGGTATCTCCTACAGGGAAAGTGCCAGGAGGGAATTGTCGAGCTTGTTCTCAGTGTCTCTGAGAATTGCTCTGATTATCCGTGTGACCTCTTTGCTAAGACTCTCCAGAGAGCCGTCCTCAAAACAAACACACATCTTGACATATCTCCCTCATTGATCGCAGTGTCTCCAGGAACGGCATTCAAGGAGCCAGGAACTTTTCTCCCTACACTGTCCATTGAGTTGTCCTCAAAACCAAGATACATCCTGCTATATCTCCCACATGGAAAGTGCCAGGAGGGAGAAGTGGCGATTATGTTTAGACTTTCTCGGAACTGCTTCAAATCAACTAGATATCTTTGTGCTGTAAATCTCCCAACAGCCAAACGCAAAAGCAGCAAACATCTCGCTGTATGTCCCACATCCAAAGTGCCAAGAGAGAGCTTGCTCTCCCTGTCTTTGAGTACTGTTTTCACTGTCCCGGTTACCTCTTTGCTAACATTCTCTTCAGCGCTGCAGGGAAACCAGGAACCACGTGGAGAAGGCACCCACACTGAAAGTGCCTGGAGGGAACATTGGGGCTTCTTCTCAGTGTCTCTGACATAGGGTTTCACTGTCCCGGGAAAGTCTCTGCTAACACCCTGCAGAGCGCTGTGCCCAATCTACAGAAACGTCTTGCGGTATCTCCTACAGGGAAAGTGCCAGGAGGGAATTGTCGAGCTTGTTCTCAGTGTCTCTGAGAATTGCTCTGATTATCCCTGTGACCTCTTTGCTAAGACTCTCCAGAGAGCCGTCCTCAAAACAAACACACATCTTGACATATCTCCCACATTGATCGCAGTGTCTCCAGGAACGGCATTCAAGGAGCCAGGAACTTTTCTCCCTACACTGTCCATTGAGTTGTCCTCAAAACCAAGATACATCCTGCTGTATCTCCCACATGGAAAGTGCCAGGAGGGAGAAGTGGCGATTATGTTTAGACTTTCTCGGAACTGCTTCAAATCAACTAGATATCTTTGTGCTGTAAATCTCCCAACAGCCAAATGCAAAAGCAGCAAACATCTCGCTGTATGTCCCACATCCAAAGTGCCAAGAGAGAGCTTGCTCTCCCTGTCTTTGAGTACTGTTTTCACTGTCCCGGTTACCTCTTTGCTAACATTCTCTTCAGCGCTGCAGGGAAACCAGGAACCACGTGGAGAAGGCACCCACACTGAAAGTGCCTGGAGGGAACATTGGGGCTTCTTCTCAGTGTCTCTGACATAGGGTTTCACTGTCCCGGGAAAGTCTCTGCTAACACCCTGCAGAGCGCTGTGCCCAATCTACAGAAACGTCTTGCGGTATCTCCTACAGGGAAAGTGCCAGGAGGGAATTGTCGAGCTTGTTCTCAGTGTCTCTGAGAATTGCTCTGATTATCCCTGTGACCTCTTTGCTAAGACTCTCCAGAGAGCCGTCCTCAAAACAAACACACATCTTGACATATCTCCCTCATGGATCGCAGTGTCTCCAGGAACGGCATTCAAGGAGCCAGGAACTTTTCTCCCTACACTGTCCATTGAGTTGTCCTCAAAACCAATATACATCCTGCTATATCTCCCACATGGAAAGTGCCAGGAGGGAGAAGTGGCGATTATGTTTAGACTTTCTCGGAACTGCTTCAAATCAACTAGATATCTTTGTGCTGTAAATCTCCCAACAGCCAAACGCAAAAGCAGCAAACATCTCGCTGTATGTCCCACATCCAAAGTGCCAAGAGAGAGCTTGCTCTCCCTGTCTTTGAGTACTGTTTTCACTGTCCCGGTTACCTCTTTGCTAACATTCTCTTCAGCGCTGCAGGGAAACCAGGAACCACGTGGAGAAGGCACCCACACTGAAAGTGCCTGGAGGGAACATTGGGGCTTCTTCTCAGTGTCTCTGACATAGGGTTTCACTGTCCCGGGAAAGTCTCTGCTAACACCCTGCAGAGCGCTGTGCCCAATCTACAGAAACGTCTTGCGGTATCTCCTACAGGGAAAGTGCCAGGAGGGAATTGTCGAGCTTGTTCTCAGTGTCTTTGAGAATTGCTCTGATTATCCCTGTGACCTCTTTGCTAAGACTCTCCAGAGAGCCGTCCTCAAAACCAACACACATCTTGACATATCTCCCACATTGATCGCAGTGTCTCCAGGAACGGCATTCAAGGAGCCAGGAACTTTTCTCCCTACACTGTCCATTGAGTTGTCCTCAAAACCAAGATACATCCTGCTATATCTCCCACATGGAAAGTGCCAGGAGGGAGAAGTGGCGATTATGTTTAGACTTTCTCGGAACTGCTTCAAATCAACTAGATATCTTTGTGCTGTAAATCTCCCAACAGCCAAACGCAAAAGCAGCAAACATCTCGCTGTATGTCCCACATCCAAAGTGCCAAGAGAGAGCTTGCTCTCCCTGTCTTTGAGTACTGTTTTCACTGTCCCGGTTACCTCTTTGCTAACATTCTCTTCAGCGCTGCAGGGAAACCAGGAACCACGTGGAGAAGGCACCCACACTGAAAGTGCCTGGAGGGAACACTGGGGCTTCTTCTCAGTGTCTCTGACATAGGGTTTCACTGTCCCGGGAAAGTCTCTGCTAACACCCTGCAGAGCGCTGTGCCCAATCTACAGAAACGTCTTGCGGTCTCTCCTACAGGGAAAGTGCCAGGAGGGAATTGTCGAGCTTGTTCTCAGTGTCTCTGAGAATTGCTCTGATTATCCCTGTGACCTCTTTGCTAAGACTCTCCAGAGAGCCGTCCTCAAAACAAACACACATCTTGACATATCTCCCACATTGATCGCAGTGTCTCCAGGAACGGCATTCAAGGAGCCAGGAACTTTTCTCCCTACACTGTCCATTGAGTTGTCCTCAAAACCAAGATACATCCTGCTATATCTCCCACATGGAAAGTGCCAGGAGGGAGAAGTGGCGATTATGTTTAGACTTTCTCGGAACTGCTTCAAATCAACTAGATATCTTTGTGCTGTAAATCTCCCAACAGCCAAACGCAAAAGCAGCAAACATCTCGCTGTATGTCCCACATCCAAAGTGCCAAGAGAGAGCTTGCTCTCCCTGTCTTTGAGTACTGTTTTCACTGTCCCGGTTACCTCTTTGCTAACATTCTCTTCAGCGCTGCAGGGAAACCAGGAACCACGTGGAGAAGGCACCCACACTGAAAGTGCCTGGAGGGAACATTGGGGCTTCTTCTCAGTGTCTCTGACATAGGGTTTCACTGTCCCGGGAAAGTCTCTGCTAACACCCTGCAGAGCGCTGTGCCCAATCTACAGAAACGTCTTGCGGTCTCTCCTACAGGGAAAGTGCCAGGAGGGAATTGTCGAGCTTGTTCTCAGTGTCTCTGAGAATTGCTCTGATTATCCCTGTGACCTCTTTGCTAAGACTCTCCAGAGAGCCGTCCTCAAAACAAACACACATCTTGACATATCTCCCACATTGATCGCAGTGTCTCCAGGAACGGCATTCAAGGAGCCAGGAACTTTTCTCCCTACACTGTCCATTGAGTTGTCCTCAAAACCAAGATACATCCTGCTATATCTCCCACATGGAAAGTGCCAGGAGGGAGAAGTGGCGATTATGTTTAGACTTTCTCGGAACTGCTTCAAATCAACTAGATATCTTTGTGCTGTAAATCTCCCAACAGCCAAACGCAAAAGCAGCAAACATCTCGCTGTATGTCCCACATCCAAAGTGCCAAGAGAGAGCTTGCTCTCCCTGTCTTTGAGTACTGTTTTCACTGTCCCGGTTACCTCTTTGCTAACATTCTCTTCAGCGCTGCAGGGAAACCAGGAACCACGTGGAGAAGGCACCCACACTGAAAGTGCCTGGAGGGAACATTGGGGCTTCTTCTCAGTGTCTCTGACATAGGGTTTCACTGTCCCGGGAAAGTCTCTGCTAACACCCTGCAGAGCGCTGTGCCCAATCTACAGAAACGTCTTGCGGTATCTCCTACAGGGAAAGTGCCAGGAGGGAATTGTCGAGCTTGTTCTCAGTGTCTCTGAGAATTGCTCTGATTATCCCTGTGACCTCTTTGCTAAGACTCTCCAGAGAGCCGTCCTCAAAACAAACACACATCTTGACATATCTCCCACATTGATCGCAGTGTCTCCAGGAACGGCATTCAAGGAGCCAGGAACTTTTCTCCCTACACTGTCCATTGAGTTGTCCTCAAAACCAAGATACATCCTGCTATATCTCCCACATGGAAAGTGCCAGGAGGGAGAAGTGGCGATTATGTTTAGACTTTCTCGGAACTGCTTCAAATCAACTAGATATCTTTGTGCTGTAAATCTCCCAACAGCCAAACGCAAAAGCAGCAAACATCTCGCTGTATGTCCCACATCCAAAGTGCCAAGAGAGAGCTTGCTCTCCCTCTCTTTGAGTACTGTTTTCACTGTCCCGGTTACCTCTTTGCTAACATTCTCTTCAGCGCTGCAGGGAAACCAGGAACCACGTGGAGAAGGCACCCACACTGAAAGTGCCTGGAGGGAACATTGGGGCTTCTTCTCAGTGTCTCTGACATAGGGTTTCAATGTCCCGGGAAAGTCTCTGCTAACACCCTGCAGAGCGCTGTGCCCAATCTACAGAAACGTCTTGCGGTATCTCCTACAGGGAAAGTGCCAGGAGGGAATTGTCGAGCTTGTTCTCAGTGTCTCTGAGAATTGCTCTGATTATCCCTGTGACCTCTTTGCTAAGACTCTCCAGAGAGCCGTCCTCAAAACAAACACACATCTTGACATATCTCCCACATTGATCGCAGTGTCTCCAGGAACGGCATTCAAGGAGCCAGGACCTTTTCTCCCTACACTGTCCATTGAGTTGTCCTCAAAACCAATATACATCCTGCTATATCTCCCACATGGAAAGTGCCAGGAGGGAGAAGTGGCGATTATGTTTAGACTTTCTCGGAACTGCTTCAAATCAACTAGATATCTTTGTGCTGTAAATCTCCCAACAGCCAAACGCAAAAGCAGCAAACATCTCGCTGTATGTCCCACATCCAAAGTGCCAAGAGAGAGCTTGCTCTCCCTGTCTTTGAGTACTGTTTTCACTGTCCCGGTTACCTCTTTGCTAACATTCTCTTCAGCGCTGCTGGGAAACCAGGAACCACGTGGAGAAGGCACCCACACTGAAAGTGCCTGGAGGGAACATTGGGGCTTTTTCTCAGTGTCTCTGACATAGGGTTTCACTGTCCCGGGAAAGTCTCTGCTAACACCCTGCAGAGCGCTGTGCCCAATCTACAGAAACGTCTTGCGGTATCTCCTACAGGGAAAGTGCCAGGAGGGAATTGTCGAGCTTGTTCTCAGTGTCTCTGAGAATTGCTCTGATTATCCCTGTGACCTCTTTGCTAAGACTCTCCAGAGAGCCGTCCTCAAAACAAACACACATCTTGACATATCTCCCTCATTGATCGCAGTGTCTCCAGGAACGGCATTCAAGGAGCCAGGAACTTTTCTCCCTACACTGTCCATTGAGTTGTCCTCAAAACCAAGATACATCCTGCTATATCTCCCACATGGAAAGTGCCAGGAGGGAGAAGTGGCGATTATGTTTAGACTTTCTCGGAACTGCTTCAAATCAACTAGATATCTTTGTGCTGTAAATCTCCCAACAGCCAAACGCAAAAGCAGCAAACATCTCGCTGTATGTCCCACATCCAAAGTGCCAAGAGAGAGCTTGCTCTCCCTGTCTTTGAGTACTGTTTTCACTGTCCCGGTTACCTCTTTGCTAACATTCTCTTCAGCGCTGCAGGGAAACCAGGAACCACGTGGAGAAGGCACCCACACTGAAAGTGCCTGGAGGGAACATTGGGGCTTCTTCTCAGTGTCTCTGACATAGGGTTTCACTGTCCCGGGAAAGTCTCTGCTAACACCCTGCAGAGCGCTGTGCCCAATCTACAGAAACGTCTTGCGGTATCTCCTACAGGGAAAGTGCCAGGAGGGAATTGTCGAGCTTGTTCTCAGTGTCTCTGAGAATTGCTCTGATTATCCCTGTGACCTCTTTGCTAAGACTCTCCAGAGAGCCGTCCTCAAAACAAACACACATCTTGACATATCTCCCACATTGATCGCAGTGTCTCCAGGAACGGCATTCAAGGAGCCAGGAACTTTTCTCCCTACACTGTCCATTGAGTTGTCCTCAAAACCAAGATACATCCTGCTATATCTCCCACATGGAAAGTGCCAGGAGGGAGAAGTGGCGATTATGTTTAGACTTTCTCGGAACTGCTTCAAATCAACTAGATATCTTTGTGCTGTAAATCTCCCAACAGCCAAACGCAAAAGCAGCAAACATCTCGCTGTATGTCCCACATCCAAAGTGCCAAGAGAGAGCTTGCTCTCCCTGTCTTTGAGTACTGTTTTCACTGTCCCGGTTACCTCTTTGCTAACATTCTCTTCAGCGCTGCAGGGAAACCAGGAACCACGTGGAGAAGGCACCCACACTGAAAGTGCCTGGAGGGAACATTGGGGCTTCTTCTCAGTGTCTCTGACATAGGGTTTCACTGTCCCGGGAAAGTCTCTGCTAACACCCTGCAGAGCGCTGTGCCCAATCTACAGAAACGTCTTGCGGTATCTCCTACAGGGAAAGTGCCAGGAGGGAATTGTCGAGCTTGTTCTCAGTGTCTCTGAGAATTGCTCTGATTATCCCTGTGACCTCTTTGCTAAGACTCTCCAGAGAGCCGTCCTCAAAACAAACACACATCTTGACATATCTCCCTCATTGATCGCAGTGTCTCCAGGAACGGCATTCAAGGAGCCAGGAACTTTTCTCCCTACACTGTCCATTGAGTTGTCCTCAAAACCAATATACATCCTGCTATATCTCCCACATGGAAAGTGCCAGGAGGGAGAAGTGGCGATTATGTTTAGTCTTTCTCGGAACTGCTTCAAATCAACTAGATATCTTTGTGCTGTAAATCTCCCAACAGCCAAACGCAAAAGCAGCAAACATCTCGCTGTATGTCCCACATCCAAAGTGCCAAGAGAGAGCTTGCTCTCCCTGTCTTTGAGTCCTGTTTTCACTGTCCCGGTTACCTCTTTGCTAACATTCTCTTCAGCGCTGCAGGGAAACCAGGAACCACGTGGAGAAGGCACCCACACTGAAAGTGCCTGGAGGGAACATTGGGGCTTCTTCTCAGTGTCTCTGACATAGGGTTTCACTGTCCCGGGAAAGTCTCTGCTAACACCCTGCAGAGCGCTGTGCCCAATCTACAGAAACGTCTTGCGGTCTCTCCTACAGGGAAAGTGCCAGGAGGGAATTGTCGAGCTTGTTCTCAGTGTCTCTGAGAATTGCTCTGATTATCCCTGTGACCTCTTTGCTAAGACTCTCCAGAGAGCCGTCCTCAAAACAAACACACATCTTGACATATCTCCCACATTGATCGCAGTGTCTCCAGGAACGGCATTCAAGGAGCCAGGACCTTTTCTCCCTACACTGTCCATTGAGTTGTCCTCAAAACCAAGATACATCCTGCTATATCTCCCACATGGAAAGTGCCAGGAGGGAGAAGTGGCGATTATGTTTAGACTTTCTCGGAACTGCTTCAAATCAACTAGATATCTTTGTGCTGTAAATCTCCCAACAGCCAAACGCAAAAGCAGCAAACATCTCGCTGTATGTCCCACATCCAAAGTGCCAAGAGAGAGCTTGCTCTCCCTGTCTTTGAGTACTGTTTTCACTGTCCCGGTTACCTCTTTGCTAACATTCTCTTCAGCGCTGCAGGGAAACCAGGAACCACGTGGAGAAGGCACCCACACTGAAAGTGCCTGGAGGGAACATTGGGGCTTCTTCTCAGTGTCTCTGACATAGGGTTTCACTGTCCCGGGAAAGTCTCTGCTAACACCCTGCAGAGCGCTGTGCCCAATCTACAGAAACGTCTTGCGGTATCTCCTACAGGGAAAGTGCCAGGAGGGAATTGTCGAGCTTGTTCTCAGTGTCTCTGAGAATTGCTCTGATTATCCCTGTGACCTCTTTGCTAAGACTCTCCAGAGAGCCGTCCTCAAAACAAACACACATCTTGACATATCTCCCACATTGATCGCAGTGTCTCCAGGAACGGCATTCAAGGAGCCAGGACCTTTTCTCCCTACACTGTCCATTGAGTTGTCCTCAAAACCAAGATACATCCTGCTATATCTCCCACATGGAAAGTGCCAGGAGGGAGAAGTGGCGATTATGTTTAGACTTTCTCGGAACTGCTTCAAATCAACTAGATATCTTTGTGCTGTAAATCTCCCAACAGCCAAACGCAAAAGCAGCAAACATCTCGCTGTATGTCCCACATCCAAAGTGCCAAGAGAGAGCTTGCTCTCCCTGTCTTTGAGTACTGTTTTCACTGTCCCGGTTACCTCTTTGCTAACATTCTCTTCAGCGCTGCTGGGAAACCAGGAAGCACGTGGAGAAGGCACCCACACTGAAAGTGCCTGGAGGGAACATTGGGGCTTCTTCTCAGTGTCTCTGACATAGGGTTTCACTGTCCCGGGAAAGTCTCTGCTAACACCCTGCAGAGCGCTGTGCCCAATCTACAGAAACGTCTTGCGGTATCTCCTACAGGGAAAGTGCCAGGAGGGAATTGTCGAGCTTGTTCTCAGTGTCTCTGAGAATTGCTCTGATTATCCCTGTGACCTCTTTGCTAAGACTCTCCAGAGAGCCGTCCTCAAAACAAACACACATCTTGACATATCTCCCACATTGATCGCAGTGTCTCCAGGAACGGCATTCAAGGAGCCAGGACCTTTTCTCCCTACACTGTCCATTGAGTTGTCCTCAAAACCAATATACATCCTGCTATATCTCCCACATGGAAAGTGCCAGGAGGGAGAAGTGGCGATTATGTTTAGACTTTCTCGGAACTGCTTCAAATCAACTAGATATCTTTGTGCTGTAAATCTCCCAACAGCCAAACGCAAAAGCAGCAAACATCTCGCTGTATGTCCCACATCCAAAGTGCCAAGAGAGAGCTTGCTCTCCCTCTCTTTGAGTACTGTTTTCACTGTCCCGGTTACCTCTTTGCTAACATTCTCTTCAGCGCTGCAGGGAAACCAGGAACCACGTGGAGAAGGCACCCACACTGAAAGTGCCTGGAGGGAACATTGGGGCTTCTTCTCAGTGTCTCTGACATAGGGTTTCACTGTCCCGGGAAAGTCTCTGCTAACACCCTGCAGAGCGCTGTGCCCAATCTACAGAAACGTCTTGCGGTATCTCCTACAGGGAAAGTGCCAGGAGGGAATTGTCGAGCTTGTTCTCAGTGTCTCTGAGAATTGCTCTGATTATCCCTGTGACCTCTTTGCTAAGACTCTCCAGAGAGCCGTCCTCAAAACAAACACACATCTTGACATATCTCCCACATTGATCGCAGTGTCTCCAGGAACGGCATTCAAGGAGCCAGGACCTTTTCTCCCTACACTGTCCATTGAGTTGTCCTCAAAACCAAGATACATCCTGCTATATCTCCCACATGGAAAGTGCCAGGAGGGAGAAGTGGCGATTATGTTTAGACTTTCTCGGAACTGCTTCAAATCAACTAGATATCTTTGTGCTGTAAATCTCCCAACAGCCAAACGCAAAAGCAGCAAACATCTCGCTGTATGTCCCACATCCAAAGTGCCAAGAGAGAGCTTGCTCTCCCTGTCTTTGAGTACTGTTTTCACTGTCCCGGTTACCTCTTTGCTAACATTCTCTTCAGCGCTGCAGGGAAACCAGGAACCACGTGGAGAAGGCACCCACACTGAAAGTGCCTGGAGGGAACATTGGGGCTTCTTCTCAGTGTCTCTGACATAGGGTTTCACTGTCCCGGGAAAGTCTCTGCTAACACCCTGCAGAGCGCTGTGCCCAATCTACAGAAACGTCTTGCGGTATCTCCTACAGGGAAAGTGCCAGGAGGGAATTGTCGAGCTTGTTCTCAGTGTCTCTGAGAATTGCTCTGATTATCCCTGTGACCTCTTTGCTAAGACTCTCCAGAGAGCCGTCCTCAAAACAAACACACATCTTGACATATCTCCCACATTGATCGCAGTGTCTCCAGGAACGGCATTCAAGGAGCCAGGAACTTTTCTCCCTACACTGTCCATTGAGTTGTCCTCAAAACCAATATACATCCTGCTATATCTCCCACATGGAAAGTGCCAGGAGGGAGAAGTGGCGATTATGTTTAGACTTTCTCGGAACTGCTTCAAATCAACTAGATATCTTTGTGCTGTAAATCTCCCAACAGCCAAACGCAAAAGCAGCAAACATCTCGCTGTATGTCCCACATCCAAAGTGCCAAGAGAGAGCTTGCTCTCCCTGTCTTTGAGTACTGTTTTCACTGTCCCGGTTACCTCTTTGCTAACATTCTCTTCAGCGCTGCAGGGAAACCAGGAACCACGTGGAGAAGGCACCCACACTGAAAGTGCCTGGAGGGAACATTGGGGCTTCTTCTCAGTGTCTCTGACATAGGGTTTCACTGTCCCGGGAAAGTCTCTGCTAACACCCTGCAGAGCGCTGTGCCCAATCTACAGAAACGTCTTGCGGTATCTCCTACAGGGAAAGTGCCAGGAGGGAATTGTCGAGCTTGTTCTCAGTGTCTCTGAGAATTGCTCTGATTATCCCTGTGACCTCTTTGCTAAGACTCTCCAGAGAGCCGTCCTCAAAACAAACACACATCTTGACATATCTCCCACATTGATCGCAGTGTCTCCAGGAACGGCATTCAAGGAGCCAGGAACTTTGCTCCCTACACTGTCCATTGAGTTGTCCTCAAAACCAAGATACATCCTGCTATATCTCCCACATGGAAAGTGCCAGGAGGGAGAAGTGGCGATTATGTTTAGACTTTCTCGGAACTGCTTCAAATCAACTAGATATCTTTGTGCTGTAAATCTCCCAACAGCCAAACGCAAAAGCAGCAAACATCTCG
This sequence comes from Chroicocephalus ridibundus, assembly GCF_963924245.1. Lineage (NCBI taxonomy): Eukaryota > Metazoa > Chordata > Aves > Charadriiformes > Laridae > Chroicocephalus > Chroicocephalus ridibundus. The sequence goes on from NW_026961704.1 coordinate 367,302, forward strand.
CTGTATGTCCCACATCCAAAGTGCCAAGAGAGAGCTTGCTCTCCCTCTCTTTGAGTACTGTTTTCACTGTCCCGGTTACCTCTTTGCTAACATTCTCTTCAGCGCTGCAGGGAAACCAGGAACCACGTGGAGAAGGCACCCACACTGAAAGTGCCTGGAGGGAACATTGGGGCTTCTTCTCAGTGTCTCTGACATAGGGTTTCACTGTCCCGGGAAAGTCTCTGCTAACACCCTGCAGAGCGCTGTGCCCAATCTACAGAAACGTCTTGCGGTATCTCCTACAGGGAAAGTGCCAGGAGGGAATTGTCGAGCTTGTTCTCAGTGTCTCTGAGAATTGCTCTGATTATCCCTGTGACCTCTTTGCTAAGACTCTCCAGAGAGCCGTCCTCAAAACAAACACACATCTTGACATATCTCCCACATTGATCGCAGTGTCTCCAGGAACGGCATTCAAGGAGCCAGGACCTTTTCTCCCTACACTGTCCATTGAGTTGTCCTCAAAACCAAGATACATCCTGCTATATCTCCCACATGGAAAGTGCCAGGAGGGAGAAGTGGCGATTATGTTTAGACTTTCTCGGAACTGCTTCAAATCAACTAGATATCTTTGTGCTGTAAATCTCCCAACAGCCAAACGCAAAAGCAGCAAACATCTCGCTGTATGTCCCACATCCAAAGTGCCAAGAGAGAGCTTGCTCTCCCTGTCTTTGAGTACTGTTTTCACTGTGCCGGTTACCTCTTTGCTAACATTCTCTTCAGCGCTGCTGGGAAACCAGGAAGCACGTGGAGAAGGCACCCACACTGAAAGTGCCTGGAGGGAACATTGGGGCTTCTTCTCAGTGTCTCTGACATAGGGTTTCACTGTCCCGGGAAAGTCTCTGCTAACACCCTGCAGAGCGCTGTGCCCAATCTACAGAAACGTCTTGCGGTATCTCCTACAGGGAAAGTGCCAGGAGGGAATTGTCGAGCTTGTTCTCAGTGTCTCTGAGAATTGCTCTGATTATCCCTGTGACCTCTTTGCTAAGACTCTCCAGAGAGCCGTCCTCAAAACAAACACACATCTTGACATATCTCCCACATTGATCGCAGTGTCTCCAGGAACGGCATTCAAGGAGCCAGGACCTTTTCTCCCTACACTGTCCATTGAGTTGTCCTCAAAACCAAGATACATCCTGCTATATCTCCCACATGGAAAGTGCCAGGAGGGAGAAGTGGCGATTATGTTTAGACTTTCTCGGAACTGCTTCAAATCAACTAGATATCTTTGTGCTGTAAATCTCCCAACAGCCAAACGCAAAAGCAGCAAACATCTCGCTGTATGTCCCACATCCAAAGTGCCAAGAGAGAGCTTGCTCTCCCTGTCTTTGAGTACTGTTTTCACTGTCCCGGTTACCTCTTTGCTAACATTCTCTTCAGCGCTGCAGGGAAACCAGGAACCACGTGGAGAAGGCACCCACACTGAAAGTGCCTGGAGGGAACATTGGGGCTTCTTCTCAGTGTCTCTGACATAGGGTTTCACTGTCCCGGGAAAGTCTCTGCTAACACCCTGCAGAGCGCTGTGCCCAATCTACAGAAACGTCTTGCGGTATCTCCTACAGGGAAAGTGCCAGGAGGGAATTGTCGAGCTTGTTCTCAGTGTCTCTGAGAATTGCTCTGATTATCCCTGTGACCTCTTTGCTAAGACTCTCCAGAGAGCCGTCCTCAAAACAAACACACATCTTGACATATCTCCCACATTGATCGCAGTGTCTCCAGGAACGGCATTCAAGGAGCCAGGACCTTTTCTCCCTACACTGTCCATTGAGTTGTCCTCAAAACCAAGATACATCCTGCTATATCTCCCACATGGAAAGTGCCAGGAGGGAGAAGTGGCGATTATGTTTAGACTTTCTCGGAACTGCTTCAAATCAACTAGATATCTTTGTGCTGTAAATCTCCCAACAGCCAAACGCAAAAGCAGCAAACATCTCGCTGTATGTCCCACATCCAAAGTGCCAAGAGAGAGCTTGCTCTCCCTGTCTTTGAGTACTGTTTTCACTGTCCCGGTTACCTCTTTGCTAACATTCTCTTCAGCGCTGCAGGGAAACCAGGAACCACGTGGAGAAGGCACCCACACTGAAAGTGCCTGGAGGGAACATTGGGGCTTCTTCTCAGTGTCTCTGACATAGGGTTTCACTGTCCCGGGAAAGTCTCTGCTAACACCCTGCAGAGCGCTGTGCCCAATCTACAGAAACGTCTTGCGGTCTCTCCTACAGGGAAAGTGCCAGGAGGGAATTGTCGAGCTTGTTCTCAGTGTCTCTGAGAATTGCTCTGATTATCCCTGTGACCTCTTTGCTAAGACTCTCCAGAGAGCCGTCCTCAAAACAAACACACATCTTGACATATCTCCCACATTGATCGCAGTGTCTCCAGGAACGGCATTCAAGGAGCCAGGACCTTTTCTCCCTACACTGTCCATTGAGTTGTCCTCAAAACCAAGATACATCCTGCTATATCTCCCACATGGAAAGTGCCAGGAGGGAGAAGTGGCGATTATGTTTAGACTTTCTCGGAACTGCTTCAAATCAACTAGATATCTTTGTGCTGTAAATCTCCCAACAGCCAAACGCAAAAGCAGCAAACATCTCGCTGTATGTCCCACATCCAAAGTGCCAAGAGAGAGCTTGCTCTCCCTGTCTTTGAGTACTGTTTTCACTGTCCCGGTTACCTCTTTGCTAACATTCTCTTCAGCGCTGCAGGGAAACCAGGAACCACGTGGAGAAGGCACCCACACTGAAAGTGCCTGGAGGGAACATTGGGGCTTCTTCTCAGTGTCTCTGACATAGGGTTTCACTGTCCCGGGAAAGTCTCTGCTAACACCCTGCAGAGCGCTGTGCCCAATCTACAGAAACGTCTTGCGGTATCTCCTACAGGGAAAGTGCCAGGAGGGAATTGTCGAGCTTGTTCTCAGTGTCTCTGAGAATTGCTCTGATTATCCCTGTGACCTCTTTGCTAAGACTCTCCAGAGAGCCGTCCTCAAAACAAACACACATCTTGACATATCTCCCTCATTGATCGCAGTGTCTCCAGGAACGGCATTCAAGGAGCCAGGAACTTTGCTCCCTACACTGTCCATTGAGTTGTCCTCAAAACCAAGATACATCCTGCTATATCTCCCACATGGAAAGTGCCAGGAGGGAGAAGTGGCGATTATGTTTAGACTTTCTCGGAACTGCTTCAAATCAACTAGATATCTTTGTGCTGTAAATCTCCCAACAGCCAAACGCAAAAGCAGCAAACATCTCGCTGTATGTCCCACATCCAAAGTGCCAAGAGAGAGCTTGCTCTCCCTGTCTTTGAGTACTGTTTTCACTGTCCCGGTTACCTCTTTGCTAACATTCTCTTCAGTGCTGCAGGGAAACCAGGAACCACGTGGAGAAGGCACCCACACTGAAAGTGCCTGGAGGGAACATTGGGGCTTCTTCTCAGTGTCTCTGACATAGGGTTTCACTGTCCCGGGAAAGTCTCTGCTAACACCCTGCAGAGCGCTGTGCCCAATCTACAGAAACGTCTTGCGGTCTCTCCTACAGGGAAAGTGCCAGGAGGGAATTGTCGAGCTTGTTCTCAGTGTCTCTGAGAATTGCTCTGATTATCCCTGTGACCTCTTTGCTAAGACTCTCCAGAGAGCCGTCCTCAAAACAAACACACATCTTGACATATCTCCCACATTGATCGCAGTGTCTCCAGGAACGGCATTCAAGGAGCCAGGAACTTTGCTCCCTACACTGTCCATTGAGTTGTCCTCAAAACCAAGATACATCCTGCTATATCTCCCACATGGAAAGTGCCAGGAGGGAGAAGTGGCGATTATGTTTAGACTTTCTCGGAACTGCTTCAAATCAACTAGATATCTTTGTGCTGTAAATCTCCCAACAGCCAAACGCAAAAGCAGCAAACATCTCGCTGTATGTCCCACATCCAAAGTGCCAAGAGAGAGCTTGCTCTCCCTGTCTTTGAGTACTGTTTTCACTGTCCCGGTTACCTCTTTGCTAACATTCTCTTCAGCGCTGCAGGGAAACCAGGAACCACGTGGAGAAGGCACCCACACTGAAAGTGCCTGGAGGGAACATTGGGGCTTCTTCTCAGTGTCTCTGACATAGGGTTTCACTGTCCCGGGAAAGTCTCTGCTAACACCCTGCAGAGCGCTGTGCCCAATCTACAGAAACGTCTTGCGGTATCTCCTACAGGGAAAGTGCCAGGAGGGAATTGTCGAGCTTGTTCTCAGTGTCTTTGAGAATTGCTCTGATTATCCCTGTGACCTCTTTGCTAAGACTCTCCAGAGAGCCGTCCTCAAAACAAACACACATCTTGACATATCTCCCACATTGATCGCAGTGTCTCCAGGAACGGCATTCAAGGAGCCAGGAACTTTTCTCCCTACACTGTCCATTGAGTTGTCCTCAAAACCAAGATACATCCTGCTATATCTCCCACATGGAAAGTGCCAGGAGGGAGAAGTGGCGATTATGTTTAGACTTTCTCGGAACTGCTTCAAATCAACTAGATATCTTTGTGCTGTAAATCTCCCAACAGCCAAACGCAAAAGCAGCAAACATCTCGCTGTATACATCCAAAGTGCCAAGAGAGAGCTTGCTCTCCCTGTCTTTGAGTACTGTTTTCACTGTCCCGGTTACCTCTTTGCTAACATTCTCTTCAGCGCTGCAGGGAAACCAGGAACCACGTGGAGAAGGCACCCACACTGAAAGTGCCTGGAGGGAACATTGGGGCTTCTTCTCAGTGTCTCTGACATAGGGTTTCACTGTCCCGGGAAAGTCTCTGCTAACACCCTGCAGAGCGCTGTGCCCAATCTACAGAAACGTCTTGCGGTATCTCCTACAGGGAAAGTGCCAGGAGGGAATTGTCGAGCTTGTTCTCAGTGTCTCTGAGAATTGCTCTGATTATCCCTGTGACCTCTTTGCTAAGACTCTCCAGAGAGCCGTCCTCAAAACAAACACACATCTTGACATATCTCCCTCATTGATCGCAGTGTCTCCAGGAACGGCATTCAAGGAGCCAGGAACTTTGCTCCCTACACTGTCCATTGAGTTGTCCTCAAAACCAAGATACATCCTGCTATATCTCCCACATGGAAAGTGCCAGGAGGGAGAAGTGGCGATTATGTTTAGACTTTCTCGGAACTGCTTCAAATCAACTAGATATCTTTGTGCTGTAAATCTCCCAACAGCCAAACGCAAAAGCAGCAAACATCTCGCTGTATGTCCCACATCCAAAGTGCCAAGAGAGAGCTTGCTCTCCCTGTCTTTGAGTACTGTTTTCACTGTCCCGGTTACCTCTTTGCTAACATTCTCTTCAGCGCTGCAGGGAAACCAGGAACCACGTGGAGAAGGCACCCACACTGAAAGTGCCTGGAGGGAACATTGGGGCTTCTTCTCAGTGTCTCTGACATAGGGTTTCACTGTCCCGGGAAAGTCTCTGCTAACACCCTGCAGAGCGCTGTGCCCAATCTACAGAAACGTCTTGCGGTATCTCCTACAGGGAAAGTGCCAGGAGGGAATTGTCGAGCTTGTTCTCAGTGTCTCTGAGAATTGCTCTGATTATCCCTGTGACCTCTTTGCTAAGACTCTCCAGAGAGCCGTCCTCAAAACAAACACACATCTTGACATATCTCCCACATTGATCGCAGTGTCTCCAGGAACGGCATTCAAGGAGCCAGGTACTTTTCTCCCTACACTGTCCATTGAGTTGTCCTCAAAACCAATATACATCCTGCTATATCTCCCACATGGAAAGTGCCAGGAGGGAGAAGTGGCGATTATGTTTAGACTTTCTCGGAACTGCTTCAAATCAACTAGATATCTTTGTGCTGTAAATCTCCCAGCAGCCAAACACAAAAGCAGCAAACATCTCGCTGTATGTCCCACATCCAAAGTGCCAAGAGAGAGCTTGCTCTCCCTGTCTTTGAGTACTGTTTTCACTGTCCCGGTTACCTCTTTGCTAACATTCTCTTCAGCGCTGCAGGGAAACCAGGAACCACGTGGAGAAGGCACCCACACTGAAAGTGCCTGGAGGGAACATTGGGGCTTCTTCTCAGTGTCTCTGACATAGGGTTTCACTGTCCCGGGAAAGTCTCTGCTAACACCCTGCAGAGCGCTGTGCCCAATCTACAGAAACGTCTTGCGGTCTCTCCTACAGGGAAAGTGCCAGGAGGGAATTGTCGAGCTTGTTCTCAGTGTCTCTGAGAATTGCTCTGATTATCCCTGTGACCTCTTTGCTAAGACTCTCCAGAGAGCCGTCCTCAAAACAAACACACATCTTGACATATCTCCCACATTGATCGCAGTGTCTCCAGGAACGGCATTCAAGGAGCCAGGAACTTTTCTCCCTACACTGTCCATTGAGTTGTCCTCAAAACCAAGATACATCCTGCTATATCTCCCACATGGAAAGTGCCAGGAGGGAGAAGTGGCGATTATGTTTAGACTTTCTCGGAACTGCTTCAAATCAACTAGATATCTTTGTGCTGTAAATCTCCCAACAGCCAAACGCAAAAGCAGCAAACATCTCGCTGTATGTCCCACATCCAAAGTGCCAAGAGAGAGCTTGCTCTCCCTGTCTTTGAGTACTGTTTTCACTGTCCCGGTTACCTCTTTGCTAACATTCTCTTCAGCGCTGCAGGGAAACCAGGAACCACGTGGAGAAGGCACCCACACTGAAAGTGCCTGGAGGGAACATTGGGGCTTCTTCTCAGTGTCTCTGACATAGGGTTTCACTGTCCCGGGAAAGTCTCTGCTAACACCCTGCAGAGCGCTGTGCCCAATCTACAGAAACGTCTTGCGGTATCTCCTACAGGGAAAGTGCCAGGAGGGAATTGTCGAGCTTGTTCTCAGTGTCTCTGAGAATTGCTCTGATTATCCCTGTGACCTCTTTGCTAAGACTCTCCAGAGAGCCGTCCTCAAAACAAACACACATCTTGACATATCTCCCTCATTGATCGCAGTGTCTCCAGGAACGGCATTCAAGGAGCCAGGACCTTTTCTCCCTACACTGTCCATTGAGTTGTCCTCAAAACCAAGATACATCCTGCTATATCTCCCACATGGAAAGTGCCAGGAGGGAGAAGTGGCGATTATGTTTAGACTTTCTCGGTACTGCTTCAAATCAACTAGATATCTTTGTGCTGTAAATCTCCCAACAGCCAAACGCAAAAGCAGCAAACATCTCGCTGTATGTCCCACATCCAAAGTGCCAAGAGAGAGCTTGCTCTCCCTGTCTTTGAGTACTGTTTTCACTGTCCCGGTTACCTCTTTGCTAACATTCTCTTCAGCGCTGCAGGGAAACCAGGAACCACGTGGAGAAGGCACCCACACTGAAAGTGCCTGGAGGGAACATTGGGGCTTCTTCTCAGTGTCTCTGACATAGGGTTTCACTGTCCCGGGAAAGTCTCTGCTAACACCCTGCAGAGCGCTGTGCCCAATCTACAGAAACGTCTTGCGGTATCTCCTACAGGGAAAGTGCCAGGAGGGAATTGTCGAGCTTGTTCTCAGTGTCTCTGAGAATTGCTCTGATTATCCCTGTGACCTCTTTGCTAAGACTCTCCAGAGAGCCGTCCTCAAAACAAACACACATCTTGACATATCTCCCACATTGATCGCAGTGTCTCCAGGAACGGCATTCAAGGAGCCAGGAACTTTTCTCCCTACACTGTCCATTGAGTTGTCCTCAAAACCAAGATACATCCTGCTGTATCTCCCACATGGAAAGTGCCAGGAGGGAGAAGTGGCGATTATGTTTAGACTTTCTCGGAACTGCTTCAAATCAACTAGATATCTTTGTGCTGTAAATCTCCCAACAGCCAAACGCAAAAGCAGCAAACATCTCGCTGTATGTCCCACATCCAAAGTGCCAAGAGAGAGCTTGCTCTCCCTGTCTTTGAGTACTGTTTTCACTGTCCCGGTTACCTCTTTGCTAACATTCTCTTCAGCGCTGCAGGGAAACCAGGAACCACGTGGAGAAGGCACCCACACTGAAAGTGCCTGGAGGGAACATTGGGGCTTCTTCTCAGTGTCTCTGACATAGGGTTTCACTGTCCCGGGAAAGTCTCTGCTAACACCCTGCAGAGCGCTGTGCCCAATCTACAGAAACGTCTTGCGGTATCTCCTACAGGGAAAGTGCCAGGAGGGAATTGTCGAGCTTGTTCTCAGTGTCTCTGAGAATTGCTCTGATTATCCCTGTGACCTCTTTGCTAAGACTCTCCAGAGAGCTGTCCTCAAAACAAACACACATCTTGACATATCTCCCACATTGATCGCAGTGTCTCCAGGAACGGCATTCAAGGAGCCAGGAACTTTTCTCCCTACACTGTCCATTGAGTTGTCCTCAAAACCAATATACATCCTGCTATATCTCCCACATGGAAAGTGCCAGGAGGGAGAAGTGGCGATTATGTTTAGACTTTCTCGGAACTGCTTCAAATCAACTAGATATCTTTGTGCTGTAAATCTCCCAACAGCCAAACGCAAAAGCAGCAGACATCTCGCTGTATGTCCCACATCCAAAGTGCCAAGAGAGAGCTTGCTCTCCCTGTCTTTGAGTACTGTTTTCACTGTCCCGGTTACCTCTTTGCTAACATTCTCTTCAGCGCTGCAGGGAAACCAGGAACCACGTGGAGAAGGCACCCACACTGAAAGTGCCTGGAGGGAACATTGGGGCTTCTTCTCAGTGTCTCTGACATAGGGTTTCACTGTCCCGGGAAAGTCTCTGCTAACACCCTGCAGAGCGCTGTGCCCAATCTACAGAAACGTCTTGCGGTATCTCCTACAGGGAAAGTGCCAGGAGGGAATTGTCGAGCTTGTTCTCAGTGTCTCTGAGAATTGCTCTGATTATCCCTGTGACCTCTTTGCTAAGACTCTCCAGAGAGCCGTCCTCAAAACAAACACACATCTTGACATATCTCCCACATTGATCGCAGTGTCTCCAGGAACGGCATTCAAGGAGCCAGGAACTTTTCTCCCTACACTGTCCATTGAGTTGTCCTCAAAACCAATATACATCCTGCTATATCTCCCACATGGAAAGTGCCAGGAGGGAGAAGTGGCGATTATGTTTAGACTTTCTCGGAACTGCTTCAAATCAACTAGATATCTTTGTGCTGTAAATCTCCCAACAGCCAAGCGCAAAAGCAGCAAACATCTCGCTGTATGTCCCACATCCAAAGTGCCAAGAGAGAGCTTGCTCTCCCTGTCTTTGAGTACTGTTTTCACTGTCCCGGTTACCTCTTTGCTAACATTCTCTTCAGCACTGCAGGGAAACCAGGAACCACGTGGAGAAGGCACCCACACTGAAAGTGCCTGGAGGGAACATTGGGGCTTCTTCTCAGTGTCTCTGACATAGGGTTTCACTGTCCCGGGAAAGTCTCTGCTAACACCCTGCAGAGCGCTGTGCCCAATCTACAGAAACGTCTTGCGGTATCTCCTACAGGGAAAGTGCCAGGAGGGAATTGTCGAGCTTGTTCTCAGTGTCTCTGAGAATTGCTCTGATTATCCCTGTGACCTCTTTGCTAAGACTCTCCAGAGAGCCGTCCTCAAAACAAACACACATCTTGACATATCTCCCTCATGGATCGCAGTGTCTCCAGGAACGGCATTCAAGGAGCCAGGAACTTTTCTCCCTACACTGTCCATTGAGTTGTCCTCAAAACCAAGATACATCCTGCTATATCTCCCACATGGAAAGTGCCAGGAGGGAGAAGTGGCGATTATGTTTAGACTTTCTCGGAACTGCTTCAAATCAACTAGATATCTTTGTGCTGTAAATCTCCCAACAGCCAAACGCAAAAGCAGCAAACATCTCGCTGTATGTCCCACATCCAAAGTGCCAAGAGAGAGCTTGCTCTCCCTGTCTTTGAGTACTGTTTTCACTGTCCCGGTTACCTCTTTGCTAACATTCTCTTCAGCGCTGCAGGGAAACCAGGAACCACGTGGAGAAGGCACCCACACTGAAAGTGCCTGGAGGGAACATTGGGGCTTCTTCTCAGTGTCTCTGACATAGGGTTTCACTGTCCCGGGAAAGTCTCTGCTAACACCCTGCAGAGCGCTGTGCCCAATCTACAGAAACGTCTTGCGGTCTCTCCTACAGGGAAAGTGCCAGGAGGGAATTGTCCATCTTGTTCTCAGTGTCTCTGAGAATTGCTCTGATTATCCCTGTGACCTCTTTGCTAAGACTCTCCAGAGAGCCGTCCTCAAAACAAACACACATCTTGACATATCTCTCACATTGATCGCAGTGTCTCCAGGAACGGCATTCAAGGAGCCAGGAACTTTTCTCCCTACACTGTCCATTGAGTTGTCCTCAAAACCAATATACATCCTGCTATATCTCCCACATGGAAAGTGCCAGGAGGGAGAAGTGGCGATTATGTTTAGACTTTCTCGGAACTGCTTCAAATCAACTAGATATCTTTGTGCTGTAAATCTCCCAACAGCCAAACGCAAAAGCAGCAAACATCTCGCTGTATGTCCCACATCCAAAGTGCCAAGAGAGAGCTTGCTCTCCCTGTCTTTGAGTACTGTTTTCACTGTCCCGGTTACCTCTTTGCTAACATTCTCTTCAGCGCTGCAGGGAAACCAGGAACCACGTGGAGAAGGCACCCACACTGAAAGTGCCTGGAGGGAACATTGGGGCTTCTTCTCAGTGTCTCTGACATAGGGTTTCACTGTCCCGGGAAAGTCTCTGCTAACACCCTGCAGAGCGCTGTGCCCAATCTACAGAAACGTCTTGCGGTATCTCCTACAGGGAAAGTGCCAGGAGGGAATTGTCGAGCTTGTTCTCAGTGTCTTTGAGAATTGCTCTGATTATCCCTGTGACCTCTTTGCTAAGACTCTCCAGAGAGCCGTCCTCAAAACAAACACACATCTTGACATATCTCCCACATTGATCGCAGTGTCTCCAGGAACGGCATTCAAGGAGCCAGGAACTTTTCTCCCTACACTGTCCATTGAGTTGTCCTCAAAACCAAGATACATCCTGCTATATCTCCCACATGGAAAGTGCCAGGAGGGAGAAGTGGCGATTATGTTTAGACTTTCTCGGAACTGCTTCAAATCAACTAGATATCTTTGTGCTGTAAATCTCCCAAAAGCCAAACGCAAAAGCAGCAAACATCTCGCTGTATATCCCACATCCAAAGTGCCAAGAGAGAGCTTGCTCTCCCTGTCTTTGAGTACTGTTTTCACTGTCCCGGTTACCTCTTTGCTAACATTCTCTTCAGCGCTGCAGGGAAACCAGGAACCACGTGGAGAAGGCACCCACACTGAAAGTGCCTGGAGGGAACATTGGGGCTTCTTCTCAGTGTCTCTGACATAGGGTTTCACTGTCCCGGGAAAGTCTCTGCTAACACCCTGCAGAGCGCTGTGCCCAATCTACAGAAATGTCTTGCGGTCTCTCCTACAGGGAAAGTGCCAGGAGGGAATTGTCGAGCTTGTTCTCAGTGTCTCTGAGAATTGCTCTGATTATCCCTGTGACCTCTTTGCTAAGACTCTCCAGAGAGCCGTCCTCAAAACAAACACACATCTTGACATATCTCCCACATTGATCGCAGTGTCTCCAGGAACGGCATTCAAGGAGCCAGGAACTTTTCTCCCTACACTGTCCATTGAGTTGTCCTCAAAACCAAGATACATCCTGCTATATCTCCCACATGGAAAGTGCCAGGAGGGAGAAGTGGCGATTATGTTTAGACTTTCTCGGAACTGCTTCAAATCAACTAGATATCTTTGTGCTGTAAATCTCCCAACAGCCAAACGCAAAAGCAGCAAACATCTCGCTGTATGTCCCACATCCAAAGTGCCAAGAGAGAGCTTGCTCTCCCTGTCTTTGAGTACTGTTTTCACTGTCCCGGTTACCTCTTTGCTAACATTCTCTTCAGCGCTGCAGGGAAACCAGGAACCACGTGGAGAAGGCACCCACACTGAAAGTGCCTGGAGGGAACATTGGGGCTTCTTCTCAGTGTCTCTGACATAGGGTTTCACTGTCCCGGGAAAGTCTCTGCTAACACCCTGCAGAGCGCTGTGCCCAATCTACAGAAACGTCTTGCGGTATCTCCTACAGGGAAAGTGCCAGGAGGGAATTGTCGAGCTTGTTCTCAGTGTCTCTGAGAATTGCTCTGATTATCCCTGTGACCTCTTTGCTAAGACTCTCCAGAGAGCCGTCCTCAAAACAAACACACATCTTGACATATCTCCCACATTGATCGCAGTGTCTCCAGGAACGGCATTCAAGGAGCCAGGAACTTTTCTCCCTACACTGTCCATTGAGTTGTCCTCAAAACCAAGATACATCCTGCTATATCTCCCACATGGAAAGTGCCAGGAGGGAGAAGTGGCGATTATGTTTAGACTTTCTCGGAACTGCTTCAAATCAACTAGATATCTTTGTGCTGTAAATCTCCCAACAGCCAAACGCAAAAGCAGCAAACATCTCGCTGTATGTCCCACATCCAAAGTGCCAAGAGAGAGCTTGCTCTCCCTGTCTTTGAGTACTGTTTTCACTGTCCCGGTTACCTCTTTGCTAACATTCTCTTCAGCGCTGCAGGGAAACCAGGAACCACGTGGAGAAGGCACCCACACTGAAAGTGCCTGGAGGGAACATTGGGGCTTCTTCTCAGTGTCTCTGACATAGGGTTTCACTGTCCCGGGAAAGTCTCTGCTAACACCCTGCAGAGCGCTGTGCCCAATCTACAGAAACGTCTTGCGGTATCTCCTACAGGGAAAGTGCCAGGAGGGAATTGTCGAGCTTGTTCTCAGTGTCTCTGAGAATTGCTCTGATTATCTGTGTGACCTCTTTGCTAAGACTCTCCAGAGAGCCGTCCTCAAAACAAACACACATCTTGACATATCTCCCACATTGATCGCAGTGTCTCCAGGAACGGCATTCAAGGAGCCAGGAACTTTTCTCCCTACACTGTCCATTGAGTTGTCCTCAAAACCAATATACATCCTGCTATATCTCCCACATGGAAAGTGCCAGGAGGGAGAAGTGGCGATTATGTTTAGACTTTCTCGGAACTGCTTCAAATCAACTAGATATCTTTGTGCTGTAAATCTCCCAACAGCCAAACGCAAAAGCAGCAAACATCTCGCTGTATGTCCCACATCCAAAGTGCCAAGAGAGAGCTTGCTCTCCCTGTCTTTGAGTACTGTTTTCACTGTCCCGGTTACCTCTTTGCTAACATTCTCTTCAGCGCTGCAGGGAAACCAGGAACCACGTGGAGAAGGCACCCACACTGAAAGTGCCTGGAGGGAACATTGGGGCTTCTTCTCAGTGTCTCTGACATAGGGTTTCACTGTCCCGGGAAAGTCTCTGCTAACACCCTGCAGAGCGCTGTGCCCAATCTACAGAAACGTCTTGCGGTATCTCCTACAGGGAAAGTGCCAGGAGGGAATTGTCGAGCTTGTTCTCAGTGTCTCTGAGAATTGCTCTGATTATCCCTGTGACCTCTTTGCTAAGACTCTCCAGAGAGCCGTCCTCAAAACCAACACACATCTTGACATATCTCCCACATTGATCGCAGTGTCTCCAGGAACGGCATTCAAGGAGCCAGGACCTTTTCTCCCTACACTGTCCATTGAGTTGTCCTCAAAACCAAGATACATCCTGCTATATCTCCCACATGGAAAGTGCCAGGAGGGAGAAGTGGCGATTATGTTTAGACTTTCTCGGAACTGCTTCAAATCAACTAGATATCTTTGTGCTGTAAATCTCCCAACAGCCAAACGCAAAAGCAGCAAACATCTCGCTGTATGTCCCACATCCAAAGTGCCAAGAGAGAGCTTGCTCTCCCTGTCTTTGAGTACTGTTTTCACTGTCCCGGTTACCTCTTTGCTAACATTCTCTTCAGCGCTGCTGGGAAACCAGGAAGCACGTGGAGAAGGCACCCACACTGAAAGTGCCTGGAGGGAACATTGGGGCTTCTTCTCAGTGTCTCTGACATAGGGTTTCACTGTCCCGGGAAAGTCTCTGCTAACACCCTGCAGAGCGCTGTGCCCAATCTACAGAAACGTCTTGCGGTATCTCCTACAGGGAAAGTGCCAGGAGGGAATTGTCGAGCTTGTTCTCAGTGTCTCTGAGAATTGCTCTGATTATCCCTGTGACCTCTTTGCTAAGACTCTCCAGAGAGCCGTCCTCAAAACCAACACACATCTTGACATATCTCCCACATTGATCGCAGTGTCTCCAGGAACGGCATTCAAGGAGCCAGGACCTTTTCTCCCTACACTGTCCATTGAGTTGTCCTCAAAACCAAGATACATCCTGCTATATCTCCCACATGGAAAGTGCCAGGAGGGAGAAGTGGCGATTATGTTTAGACTTTCTCGGAACTGCTTCAAATCAACTAGATATCTTTGTGCTGTAAATCTCCCAACAGCCAAACGCAAAAGCAGCAAACATCTCGCTGTATGTCCCACATCCAAAGTGCCAAGAGAGAGCTTGCTCTCCCTGTCTTTGAGTACTGTTTTCACTGTCCCGGTTACCTCTTTGCTAACATTCTCTTCAGCGCTGCTGGGAAACCAGGAAGCACGTGGAGAAGGCACCCACACTGAAAGTGCCTGGAGGGAACATTGGGGCTTCTTCTCAGTGTCTCTGACATAGGGTTTCACTGTCCCGGGAAAGTCTCTGCTAACACCCTGCAGAGCGCTGTGCCCAATCTACAGAAACGTCTTGCGGTATCTCCTACAGGGAAAGTGCCAGGAGGGAATTGTCGAGCTTGTTCTCAGTGTCTCTGAGAATTGCTCTGATTATCCCTGTGACCTCTTTGCTAAGACTCTCCAGAGAGCCGTCCTCAAAACAAACACACATCTTGACATATCTCCCACATTGATCGCAGTGTCTCCAGGAACGGCATTCAAGGAGCCAGGACCTTTTCTCCCTACACTGTCCATTGAGTTGTCCTCAAAACCAAGATACATCCTGCTATATCTCCCACATGGAAAGTGCCAGGAGGGAGAAGTGGCGATTATGTTTAGACTTTCTCGGAACTGCTTCAAATCAACTAGATATCTTTGTGCTGTAAATCTCCCAACAGCCAAACGCAAAAGCAGCAAACATCTCGCTGTATGTCCCACATCCAAAGTGCCAAGAGAGAGCTTGCTCTCCCTGTCTTTGAGTACTGTTTTCACTGTCCCGGTTACCTCTTTGCTAACATTCTCTTCAGCGCTGCAGGGAAACCAGGAACCACGTGGAGAAGGCACCCACACTGAAAGTGCCTGGAGGGAACATTGGGGCTTCTTCTCAGTGTCTCTGACATAGGGTTTCACTGTCCCGGGAAAGTCTCTGCTAACACCCTGCAGAGCGCTGTGCCCAATCTACAGAAACGTCTTGCGGTATCTCCTACAGGGAAAGTGCCAGGAGGGAATTGTCGAGCTTGTTCTCAGTGTCTCTGAGAATTGCTCTGATTATCCCTGTGACCTCTTTGCTAAGACTCTCCAGAGAGCCGTCCTCAAAACAAACACACATCTTGACATATCTCCCACATTGATCGCAGTGTCTCCAGGAACGGCATTCAAGGAGCCAGGAACTTTTCTCCCTACACTGTCCATTGAGTTGTCCTCAAAACCAAGATACATCCTGCTATATCTCCCACATGGAAAGTGCCAGGAGGGAGAAGTGGCGATTATGTTTAGACTTTCTCGGAACTGCTTCAAATCAACTAGATATCTTTGTGCTGTAAATCTCCCAACAGCCAAACGCAAAAGCAGCAAACATCTCGCTGTATACATCCAAAGTGCCAAGAGAGAGCTTGCTCTCCCTGTCTTTGAGTATTGTTTTCACTGTCCCGGTTACCTCTTTGCTAACATTCTCTTCAGCGCTGCAGGGAAACCAGGAACCACGTGGAGAAGGCACCCACACTGAAAGTGCCTGGAGGGAACATTGGGGCTTCTTCTCAGTGTCTCTGACATAGGGTTTCACTGTCCCGGGAAAGTCTCTCCTAACACCCTGCAGAGCGCTGTGCCCAATCTACAGAAACGTCTTGCGGTATCTCCTACAGGGAAAGTGCCAGTAGGGAATTGTCGAGCTTGTTCTCAGTGTCTCTGAGAATTGCTCTGATTATCCCTGTGACCTCTTTGCTAAGACTCTCCAGAGAGCCGTCCTCAAAACAAACACACATCTTGACATATCTCCCACATTGATCGCAGTGTCTCCAGGAACGGCATTCAAGGAGCCAGGAACTTTGCTCCCTACACTGTCCATTGAGTTGTCCTCAAAACCAAGATACATCCTGCTATATCTCCCACATGGAAAGTGCCAGGAGGGAGAAGTGGCGATTATGTTTAGACTTTCTCGGAACTGCTTCAAATCAACTAGATATCTTTGTGCTGTAAATCTCCCAACAGCCAAACGCAAAAGCAGCAAACATCTCGCTGTATGTCCCACATCCAAAGTGCCAAGAGAGAGCTTGCTCTCCCTGTCTTTGAGTACTGTTTTCACTGTCCCGGTTACCTCTTTGCTAACATTCTCTTCAGCGCTGCTGGGAAACCAGGAAGCACGTGGAGAAGGCACCCACACTGAAAGTGCCTGGAGGGAACATTGGGGCTTCTTCTCAGTGTCTCTGACATAGGGTTTCACTGTCCCGGGAAAGTCTCTGCTAACACCCTGCAGAGCGCTGTGCCCAATCTACAGAAACGTCTTGCGGTATCTCCTACAGGGAAAGTGCCAGGAGGGAATTGTCGAGCTTGTTCTCAGTGTCTCTGAGAATTGCTCTGATTATCCCTGTGACCTCTTTGCTAAGACTCTCCAGAGAGCCGTCCTCAAAACAAACACACATCTTGACATATCTCCCACATTGATCGCAGTGTCTCCAGGAACGGCATTCAAGGAGCCAGGACCTTTTCTCCCTACACTGTCCATTGAGTTGTCCTCAAAACCAATATACATCCTGCTATATCTCCCACATGGAAAGTGCCAGGAGGGAGAAGTGGCGATTATGTTTAGACTTTCTCGGAACTGCTTCAAATCAACTAGATATCTTTGTGCTGTAAATCTCCCAACAGCCAAACACAAAAGCAGCAAACATCTCGCTGTATGTCCCACATCCAAAGTGCCAAGAGAGAGCTTGCTCTCCCTGTCTTTGAGTACTGTTTTCACTGTCCCGGTTACCTCTTTGCTAACATTCTCTTCAGCGCTGCAGGGAAACCAGGAACCACGTGGAGAAGGCACCCACACTGAAAGTGCCTGGAGGGAACATTGGGGCTTCTTCTCAGTGTCTCTGACATAGGGTTTCACTGTCCCGGGAAAGTCTCTGCTAACACCCTGCAGAGCGCTGTGCCCAATCTACAGAAACGTCTTGCGGTATCTCCTACAGGGAAAGTGCCAGGAGGGAATTGTCGAGCTTGTTCTCAGTGTCTCTGAGAATTGCTCTGATTATCCCTGTGACCTCTTTGCTAAGACTCTCCAGAGAGCCGTCCTCAAAACCAACACACATCTTGACATATCTCCCACATTGATCGCAGTGTCTCCAGGAACGGCATTCAAGGAGCCAGGACCTTTTCTCCCTACACTGTCCATTGAGTTGTCCTCAAAACCAAGATACATCCTGCTATATCTCCCACATGGAAAGTGCCAGGAGGGAGAAGTGGCGATTATGTTTAGACTTTCTCGGAACTGCTTCAAATCAACTAGATATCTTTGTGCTGTAAATCTCCCAACAGCCAAACACAAAAGCAGCAAACATCTCGCTGTATGTCCCACATCCAAAGTGCCAAGAGAGAGCTTGCTCTCCCTGTCTTTGAGTACTGTTTTCACTGTCCCGGTTACCTCTTTGCTAACATTCTCTTCAGCGCTGCAGGGAAACCAGGAACCACGTCGAGAAGGCACCCACACTGAAAGTGCCTGGAGGGAACATTGGGGCTTCTTCTCAGTGTCTCTGACATAGGGTTTCACTGTCCCGGGAAAGTCTCTGCTAACACCCTGCAGAGCGCTGTGCCCAATCTACAGAAACGTCTTGCGGTATCTCCTACAGGGAAAGTGCCAGGAGGGAATTGTCGAGCTTGTTCTCAGTGTCTCTGAGAATTGCTCTGATTATCCCTGTGACCTCTTTGCTAAGACTCTCCAGAGAGCCGTCCTCAAAACCAACACACATCTTGACATATCTCCCACATTGATCGCAGTGTCTCCAGGAACGGCATTCAAGGAGCCAGGACCTTTTCTCCCTACACTGTCCATTGAGTTGTCCTCAAAACCAAGATACATCCTGCTATATCTCCCACATGGAA